>NC_136954.1:66967408-67087408 GCF_032717465.1 Coenobita brevimanus | reverse complement strand
TC
Source organism: Coenobita brevimanus (assembly GCF_032717465.1). Taxonomy (NCBI): domain Eukaryota; kingdom Metazoa; phylum Arthropoda; class Malacostraca; order Decapoda; family Coenobitidae; genus Coenobita; species Coenobita brevimanus. Next base: position 67,087,406 of record NC_136954.1, on the reverse strand, counting down.
ATATATTTTACAGATATATAGCTAGATTAGTCAGAGTAACATTGTACTACATGGTAAGTCAACCATTTCTGTGAATTAAACGGGCATGCCAACATTATCGATTGAATCAGAGACGAAGTATTTCACATCGTATCCGACCCCAGGGTGGCGATACTGGTTTTTATCGAAGGTACGCGACTGGTCAACTGTGGAACAGCCTTTTTCAGTGTGTCTTTTCCTTCGCCAATGGCCTCCTTAAGCACAGTATGTTTTGGAACTTAGTTATGAGATGATCTTGACTGTAGTCTTTTTTTTTTTTTTTTTTTTTAACGTTCTTTGTGATTGAAAACATTCGTAGCTTTCAGCCTCTGATTCCTTCCTTCTGAAAACTGAAACATTTGAAAGAGATTGATCTGGTAGACAGGCACGCTGCGGGCCCGTAGCCACCATGAGGCAGAAGAGTCGGTGGTATACCCTTCCCCAGATCACACCACTGTTCAGTGCATTCTCAGGCCCTAAAGTAGCTTGAATACAAATATGCAGTAGTAGGCTAACATTAAATGACTAACTGGAAATCGAGTTGGTTAAAAACTGTCCAGTTTCATCTTTAGGTACTGTACCCTCAAACTGCACTATTTGTGCTCCTATTATATAATACATATTCTGAGGGGCATGCCCGTGGTTCCCCCATGCAGAGCTGTGTTCTTGTTTATTTTTAAGCTCCGGCTGTCTTGCTTTGACAGAATCGAATTTGTGAACACAAAGATCAACAACTGGACTGACATGTAGGTAGGGTAGGTAAACAGAAATAAATACACAGCGCAATTCTCAGGCTGACCTTAATCGCCGTGTACCGTAATGTCTTATCACTGATTACACGACTGTGTTCTCCAGTACTTTGTCTTAGTTTCTCCTAATGAACCTCTTCATCCTTGAAGCATTGAGAATTTCCAATTTTTCAGTAAATCCCCCCATTACTTTTTCATAATCCAGTAGACAGACAGATAGGCAGAGTTCCACGTTCACCTTCGAAGTTGGAGGCACTAACTGGGAAAGAAGATATTACTGTATAAGCTTTAATAAACTAGCAATACTAAAATAAACACGTAAATAGTCAGGACGATGGCATTAGAATAGCTAGAGTACTGGAACCCCTGTAGACCAGAGACAATTTTTAAAGTCAAATTTTGCGATCTCCAGACGGTTTTATTCAGCTTAGAAGATACTTTCGAGCAAGAGGAGTTAGAAACAGCTTCCATTAACCCCATGGCTACTCGATGACTCTCCGTAGCGCAGAAAAATAATATAACAGCAGCAAGTATAAAATATAAAAGATGCCTAGGAGTACGAGAGCTTATACATGTTGAACTGTAGAAAGCCATGATGCTGAGGCCACAGCATTATTTATATTAGCTGGAAAATAATGTTACTAACAATAACGTTCTGGCTTTTATACTTACTCTTAGTGTGGCTTTAGTTGAAACAGAATACTAAACTTCTTCCGACCATGAGGGGGTTGTACTCAAATACTTTGAAATAATAATAATCTTTGACTGATAAGAGGCACGTATATTGTTTTGTTTTATTTTTAATTAGGTTCATTGGAACAGCGTGGTGGACTGAAGAGGTTAGACAGGCTGTGGCACAAAAGAAGAAAGCATACAATGAATGGATGAGAAATAGGGGCGTGGAAGAAGTTGAGAGGCGGAAGAGAGAGTTATATGTAGAAAGAAAGAGAGAGGTGAAAAGATTAGTAAGAGAGAGTAAGAAGAGAGTGGATGAGGAATTTGGAAGGAATTTGAGTGTAAAGTGGAGGGACTGTAAGAAAATGTTCTGGAGAGAGGTGAAGAGAGTAAGACAGGGTGGAAGTGAGGTTAGCAGGGGAGTGAAAGATAAAAATGGTAGATTGCTAGTGGAGAAGGGGGAAAAAGTGAGCAGATGGTGAGAACACTTTAAGGAATTGTTGAACATACAGGATGGAAGTGATGCGCGTATAATTGGCTGGGGAATGGCTGGGAGAAGGAGGGAGGTGAGAAGACAGGAAGAAATCAGTAGGATAGAAGCTGTGGAAGCAATGAAGAAAGTTTAACTGGGGAAAGCCCAAGGAATTGATGGAGTGTGTGGTGAAATGCTGAAGCATGGGGGAGAGATAGTAGTAGAATGGATGTAGAAGATGTGCAGATTGGCCTGGGAGGAAGGTAGAGTCCAGGAGGATTGGAAGTCAGGTATAATTATTCCCTTGTACAAAGGAAAAGGGAAAAAGAAGTGTGTGGTAATCATAGCGGCATTTGTCTTCTTAGTATAATAGGAAAAGTGTATGGTAGGATACTTATTGACAGAGTTAGAGAAAGAACAGAGGAATTAGTTGGAGAAGAACAGGGAGGCTTTAGGAAGGGAAGAGGTTGTGTAGATCAGATATTCATTCTTAGATCTTTAGTGCAAAAGTTTCTACAGTAGAGAAGGGAAAGAAGTTGTATGTTGCTTTCATGGATTTGGAGAATGCATATGACAGGGTGGATAGACAAGGATTGTGGAAAGTATTAAGAATGTATGGAGTAGATGGGAAGTTGTTGAATGCTGTGAAGAGTATGTATGATGGTGCTAAGGCTGCAGTGTGTGTGCATGGTGAACTGAGTGAATTTTTCTCTTTGGAGGTTGGGTTGAAACAGGGATGTGTCATGTCTCCATGGTTGTTCAATCTGTACATGGATGGCGTAATAAAAGAGGTACAAGGTAGGGTAGTGGACGTTGGAGTGGCCCTGGTGAGAGAGAATAGTGTTTGGAAACTCCCTGTACTGTTGTTTGCAGATGATACTGTGTTGTTGAGTGAAGACGAAGGGGAGCTGCAAGGCTTGGTGGATGAGTTTGGGAGAGTGTGTAAGAAACGGAATCTAAAGGTGAATGTAGGGAAGAGAAAAGTGATGGTCTTTGAGAGAGGTGAAGTCAGTGAATGTACAGCGAGGTTGGATGGTAAGGAATTGGAATATGTGAGTACGTTTAAGTACTTGGGTAGTGTGATGAGTAAGGATGGAGGTTTGGAGGGTGAAGTGCTTGAAAGGGTACAGCAGGGAAGAAAAGTTGCTGGTTCCTTGAAAGCAGTGATAAGAAACAGGGAAGTGAGCATGGAAGTGAAAAAGTTACTACATGACAGTATTGTGATACCAACTTTAACGTATGGAAGTGAAGCTTGGACGTTGTTGGAAGGACACAAGTCAAGAGTGAGAGCTGTGGAAATGAGTTACTTAAGAGGAGCCTGTGGAGTCACATGGAGAGACAGGCTGACGAATGAGGATATAAAGGAGTGTTGTGGTGTGGATGTGGATGTGATAGGAAGCGTTAGGAGGAATACACTGAGGTGGTTTGGCCATGTGGAGAGGATGGAGGGTGAAAGACTGACGAAGAGAGTGTATGTGAGTGAGTTGGAGGGGGGAAGAGGGAGGGGGAGGCCGAGGATGAGATGGAGGGATGGGGTGGAGAGGTATATGAGAGAGGGGGGTGTGAGTTGGGAGCAGGGCAGTGAAATGGCGGGGGACAGGGCGACGTGGAGGCCACCCCAGACGGGATTGAGGCGTCTGGCAATAGATAGATAGACAGATAGGTTCATTGTTATCAGTAATTCACCGCTGTGCTTTATGTAATTCTCTCTCTCTCTCTCTCTCTCTTTCTCTCTCTCTCTGAATCAATACATTCATCAATATATCTATTTGTTTATTTATTGATGTGTGTGTCTGCATATCTCTGCTTATCTGTCTGTTTATCTGTCTATCCATCCATCCATCCATCCATCCATGTGTCTATCCGTCTGTCTATCAATCCATTCATTTATCTGTATTTATCTATCGGTATGTTTATCTGTGTATCTGCCTATCTATCTATATCGGTGTGTCTGTCTGTGTACCTGTATCTATATCTGTGTGTCTCTCTTTGTACCAGTCTATCTGTCTGTATCTATCTGTCTATCTTTCCTTCCACCTATCAATCTGTCTGTCTGTCTGTCTCTATATCTATCCCTATTTGTCCATCTGTCTAAGTCCATCTATCTATCAATCCCTTATCTCACATCTCTCACCTGTATAAGTACCATTGCTAAGGAGCGCCCCCCACATCTTGTCCCTGGGCTCCCACACCACATACGTGAAATTTAACGCGGCCGCCAGCACCTTCAGTAGCCTCGTGTCTATGCAGTCCTTCAGCCGCAGCTCAGGCCCCTTCACCTCGAGCCTCACCGGGTTCTCTGCATCGTCAGCCTGGTCAGTGCCTTCGTGGGGTGGCCTGATGTCGTAGCAGGAGAAGGGCGCGTACTCTAGGGTGGCGATTTGGAAGGTGTGCCCGTGGAAGTTCTGGTGAAGGAAGGGTGATGGGGAAAAGGAAGCTGAGTGTGGAGTTGTTAACCACACACACACACACACACACACACACACACACACACACACACACACACACACCAGCCTGATGATCCCAAAACATGATCTTGATTCGAATTCTTAGGGCACGTCCACACGTGTACTTAAACATGTGTTAACACAGCTGGCAACATGTTTGGATACATGCATGCAGCAGTATTTGAACAGATGTATGCAAACATGTTACAGTGCAGGTTCAAACCTGCTGGCAGAAGAGGTGATGGGATAAGTGCGTCCATACGAGGCAGCTGAGGCTTCATCATGATGTTGCCAACATGATCTGGACGCTGCTGTTCCCAGCATGCTTGCAGCTTGTTCGTTATTGTGTTGTATATATGTTGCCAGCACTAGTTCCAGCACACGTGTGGACACACACTTACGTCAGTCATTAGATGATAACAAACACGAAATATAATATTAAATCTTCCTCTCAAAATCCGGATTGCAAGACAGTGATATGCGTGGGGTAGAGTATTATATCCCACTGAAGTATGATAATAATTAATAGAGATTACCTTGGTGTTGGTTGTCTTTTTACGATATCAGCACACAGCAATTTAAACGCTCTCCCCCATTTCCATTCTTCACCCCTGACACATATACAGAAATATAATGGTCGTCTGGGCATTGTATAGTAATGGAGTCGACATCTGTTGCTACAAGGACTTTGATTCCGACATCACTGTTTCCTTTTCGTCCATATAGCACCACCAACACGTTATACCATAACACCATTTCCGAATGAGATCCCCGGTATGTGACTGTAGACTGATAGGTGTTAGTGTCTGTTACAGTCACTTTTTAAACACTTCGGTTGTGGTTTGTCACTTGCCTTTACAAGATTATTTTGTTGGTGGATGCATCATGTTAGACAGCACTATGTAGTAGCTCTAGTACCATCATGTTTAATTAAATTACTGCATTTCACAGACCGTAAGACACTTTTGTAAGAAGATACGGCGTTCAAATTTGAGTCACCTCTGTTGGTGTAGTGAAGGCGAACAACTGGACCCCAGAAAATGGCCTCCTAGCTTATGTCTATAACTGCTTACTTAGATAACTTATGAACTGGCGCACTCACTTTGAACGAGTCCGGGTATAGATGTGTCTCGTTGACCTGCCCCTTGTTGGGGTGCCAGAGGTCAGCCAGGGTGACCTGGGGCTGACCCTGGCGGCAGTATGAGCAAGGAGTGAGCAGGGGATAGGTGCGGTGGGAAGAGGGAGTGGTGGAGGGCAGCCAGCCCGTCACCACTGTGTTGTAAGATGAACCTAAGAACGAAAAAGAGGACAATGAGAAATTTGGTTGAGTGTTCCCTGTAATACGGTGATGTATACCGGGTATATAAGTACACACACACACACACACACACACATATATATATATATATATATATATATATATATATATATATATATATATATATATATATATATATATATATGTGTGTGTGTGTGTGTGTGTGTGTGTGTGTGTGTGTGTGACAAGCAGATAAGCAGACATTACAGGAAAAAATATTTGTACGTCAGAGGCCTAACATTGTGAGGGAACATTCGCGGTCAAATGCATGACATTTCCCGAAGTTTACATCATACTTGTAAATGCGCGTATTTGTTTGCATTTGTATCTCACATGAAGGCACAAGACAAACAGGCTCGAGGTCACATTCGAATCGAACTTTCCCCGTACCGTAACCGCGTTCGTCTCCGAATATAACATGTACCCTTACTGGGATGATTATTTAGACTCAGGTGGTTCCACGACGTTCTTATCACAGTTTTTAGGGTATAAAATAATATTAAAAGTCTAAATGAAAAGAATGAAAGTTTTTTGAGACACTAGACCCGGATATTGTATATATACATTCACGTAGGCGGATCTAGACAGCTATTCTGGGGGTCCAAGCAAGAAAGGGTCTCTATAGACGGCTATTCTGAGGGGGGGGGGCAAGCAAAAAAGGGGCGCCCGCCAGTAGCCAGCGTATTTAAATTTTCGCTGCTTATTACGTATGTATCTAATTATTATCAGTAACTTTTGAAAGGTTAGGCCAGACGTACAGTGAACATTTTCTATTGGAAAACGTTCATTAACGTCCCCATTTCCACAAGAACGCAAACACATGTATTAGAAGATAGTTTTTGTGTGCGGCATCATATTCTGGATGGGGGCGAGGTGCCAGACGCTTCTTCTTGCCTATGGCCCTAGGAGTTGAAAGGAACAAGAGGGGCAGCAAACAACTGGAATTACAGAGGAGTGCCAACATATCCCCTGGGGGGACCATGGCCCCAATGACCCCCCCCCAAATCCCCCAGTGTACATTCATAAAAGATTCAGACCAATCGACCCAGAAATAAGTCCCTAGGCTGTGGCAACGAGTGTTTGTAAGTATAGTCCGTTTACCTAAACTTGGTCCATAATTTATTATTTTTTTCTGCATCTTATTTCACGCAGCTCCATGGCAGACTATGACAATAGTATGAATCTACATTCTTTCCATTGTACGTCTTCGTGACTGGTATCGCATTCTAGTATTAATTTTTTTGTCACCACTCACCATTCAATATGGACGGAAGGCAGTTTTAGGCCATGTTAGAGTAAAATGTATATAATACATTAGGAAAAAATCGTGAAAAGAAAAACAATAATAATGAAGCGTAACAATTACCAAGAATGTTGTGTTGTGCAGTGCGAGTCAGGAGGTCGTTTGCAGGACCCCCGACGTAGGCCAGCACCAGCCTCACTGCACCCTCGTACCAACCACCTCTCTGCGCCACCACCAGTGTTTCACCTACAGCCTGCAACGCCACACTTCTTAAGCAGTCGTTTACTGTTTATTCATTTAGTTAGTCATATGGATTATGTCATGTTATTTTTTTCGGTATTTTATTATTTTGGTGGAAGATGGAGTAGGAGAATAAAATGGACAGCAAAATAGTCATTTTCTGATTTGTAAAAATTTCCCTACAGTAATGTTAATAACACCTTTCCCTTATATTCTTGCGGTTTTCACAGGGAATGGCTAAAGTAAACGTTTGTACCTATGTCACTTACTCCCTCACCTAGCTGCACCATTTTGAAGGATGGGTCCAGACCTTATGTAAGTGAACTGTTTTATCTAGGAAAACGAAATTTTGCTTAGTGGCAGGATTGGTTTCCCGGAGGTCCCGGCCAATGCGGTATTTAGGACATAGTTTTTACCTACAAACATGAAACTTTTTACAATGGTGGACCTCCACCCGAAGTAGGTCGTAGAGAGGGTGAGACCTCCGGAGGCCGTTCCCTACGGTGAGGGGGGGGGGAGTACTACGAGGGTCCTGGGCGACGCTTGTACGGACAGTCATTTTATTTTTAAACCTATGAAAACGAAATTTTGCAAAGTGGTAGTCTTCTTCCCTGATCTGGTTTTATGCAGGGTGGGACTCCCCCGTCTTCCCATGGAGGATGCGGCCCCTAGTTTCAATGCAGAGGTGATTTTGTTTTAATTACCTTGGAGAACGAAATTTTGCACTCACGTAGACCTCTGCATGGACCAGGATTAGGCAGGGTGGGACCCTTGGTGACGCATCGTAATTACCGTAATTGTTTCTATCTCTTTCGAACAAACAGGGGTGGGTGTGGCTATCAAAGGTGTCTATTGTTTTGTTTCATGTGTATATTTACTGATGTTAACTACTGGATTCTGGTTAGTTTTTACTGTTGTGTTTTAGTAGCTTTTGAAATTACCTACAGGCAGGATACAGTAATGTCACTCCCATGACGTACCGGGTATTCTTGATTGATATTCATTCTTGAAACTCCCTGAAGGTTATTTAAGAGAAACTTTTCGAACTAACAAATTGAATATAGCTTTCAGAGACCCCTTCAGGAAAAAAACGTCTCTCCTAAGATGAATAGTTTCGTGTGAAGGTAGCAGTAATAAGCTAGAAAGATACGTCCCCACATTTTATTGCAAGGGTTAACACCTCTGTAATCCTTCACCAGTAGAAAAATAGTAGGAATGCCAAACTCGAGAGTGGCAAGGCACTTACAGGATTTTGCGTCTTGTTTATAATATACCTATAGTGCTATCTAACAACCTCATATCAGTGCTGATGTAGGGAAATCCAGTCATCTGATGACAAAAGATTCCGCTAGTTATTCCGGTCAAATACCAATACTTCTTGCAGATTCTCTAATCACAAGGATGATCATATGTTTACGAGACAATACCGCTACTGTACTTCCATCAGTAGTAAGAATATTCCCCACATTATTACCTGTCAGCTGACGCTGATTTTATGTCCAACCGAATGACCGATGATAATAGAAACTTAACCACACACAACACCTATAACTGAGAATCACTGTGTATTTCCGGGTCTAGGAGAGATATGAATAGTACTGTACCAGTGGTCAGACGTAAGGACCAATTAAAAGATTTGAATTCAAACAGACAGCATCATGCCAGACTTAGTTTATCATGTCAGGTGTGTGTGTGTGTGTGTGTGTGTGTGTGTGTGTGTGTGTGTGTGTGTGTGTGTGTGTGTGTGTGTGTGTGTGTGTGTGTGTGCGTGTTACCTCCAAATCATCCAGTAAGACAAAAGCAACGCATAGGTCTTCATTGGCCCTGCGATGCCTATGTGTGATGAGTGTGTAGTGCAGTGGCGGTGGGGGTGTGGCCAGGAATGTGTCCACACCCCACACCACCACATCCTCACCCACACCACCAACAGTCGCTACAGCCACGTCCTCGAAGTGGGTGTTCTCACGGAAGATCACCACCTGAAAAAGAAAAATACTGCAAGCGATTTAATTAATATTTTAGCATCCGTAACTAGGTGACTGCGTGGAGTGGTAACCATATAACCAATAAACAGACGCCTTGTGGACTAGTCGGTTAAGGCGCTGCAGACGGATGTGGCCTTTACGAGTCATAATCCTAGGGGTGATTAGGATTTACTGTTCATATATTTCCACACTGGGATGAGCAACTGGCCTCCCTCAGCTTAATTTTTTTTTTTTTTTTTTTTTTTTTTGCCATTGAGGCCGGAGCCCTTGGTCATTAAGGCAAAATATATACATGTATATACATTTACACATATATATATACATACATACATACATACACACATCCATGCATATGAACATACACATTTTCATGCACACGTACATATATATATAATAATTTTTATTTTATTATTTTTTTGTATTTTTATTTTTATTATTTTTTATTTTTTTTTATATTTTTAACGTTATATTACTTATAAACTAAAATGCCTAATATAAAGACCCTAAAACTAATCACCTAACAGACAAATCGCTAACCTATACTAAATCCTAAGAGACAAATAACTAGACCTACACTAATGGTAATAAAGCCTCGATCAAGAGAACACCATCGACTGCAGATATGTAATGCCTTTCTACATTATATACCTGCACTCATCTCCTGGTGACTGTCAGTCGAGGCACAACCTAATATAGGAGACATCAATATATGAAAGGGAACCAGACGAGTCAGGAACATTTCCATATACGTCAGCTGTCGGCCTTAATTAGAATAACTTAAGCAAGATGGTATCATGTATTTACATAATTTATACAAAAAGTGAAGAACCTCGCCCAGCAGACCACCATCGACTGCAAGTGCCCAATACCTTTCTATATTGCACACTTGCACTCATCAGCTGGTGACTTAGTCGAGGAACGGGGTTTAATGTAGGGGACATCAATATTAGAAATAGATCAGTGGGTGGAGGAACTATTTCAAATACGTCAACTGTCAACCCTAATTAACAGTACAATACACACATATTTACAGTTGATAAAAACCATAACCATACCGTAAAAAAGTCACATCACTCTGATCAGTCCGGTCTTTCTCAAGATCTGCTGCGCCGCAGTAATTTATAAGTGACGCACGTTCACGAATAAATCGCCGACAGCGCAGGATGATATGACTGATAGATAACACCGCATTACAGATGTCACAGTGCGGTGGGAAGCGTCTTTCCATATATGGTTTCATGTGAGTTAAAATGGTGGCATTGAGCCGTAGTCGTGCCAACACTTTTTCTTCTAGGCGACTGGGACGGTTGGCAGTGTCCCAGTCGCCCAGGTACGGCTTACAGGCTGGAATATTTAGTCTGGTCCACTGACCTTGCCACAGAAGATTTATTGATTTCTTTCCGAGAGAGAGACTCGACCGTAGATCACGAGGAAGTCCCAAGTCTCCTCGAGCTCTACAGCCGACTTTGCAAGTAAGTCAGCCTGCTCATTGCCGTAGATACGACAATGACCAGGCACCCAGATCAGCGTGAATGACTTGTTGCATGAATGCATCTTATTAACAATGCGGCCCTGGATCTCGTGAGAGTCCCTAGTGCAAGATGCAATTGCCTGAAGGGCTGATTTTGAATCTGAAAATATGACAAATGAGTCATGCCTAGAATTGAGAGCATAGTCTATGGCTTTGTCAATAGCAAAAAGTTCTGAAGTAAACACAGATGTATGAGTCGGCAACCGATACCTGAGGGCACATTCAGTCGACCACACACTTGCACCCACACATTCACTCGACTTGGAGCCGTCGGTGTACATGTGGTGGGACCCCAAGTGACGAATGATGATGTTACGAAACAAGTGGTGGACCTCCGCCTCCGGCGCCTTGGCCTTTGGTGCTGGGAGCCATGTAACATCAACTGTAAAGCCAGGTGGCTCCTAAGGCGCTATATTTTTTAACACCAACTTGTCACAGTCACTGGGGTCCACACCAAGCTCCTGAGTCAGTAAGTGGAGGCGAACGGCAAGTGGCCGACGCACCCCCCGCAGAAGGTGGTGGTATTGACGCATGGGGCTACAGGCCACATTGCCGATATTACTTTTCCTATATAAATGTCCTTACGTCGTAGGACAAGGCCAGGTGGTCACGGTGAATACGGAGGGGAGGCACATTCGCCTCCATTTCCATACGAGCCACACGGGTACACCGGACGGCTCCAAGACACATTCGCAAACATTTATTCTGTAGCACATCCAATCCTTTCAGCGTGGCATCGGATGCCGAGCCATACACCTGTGAGCCATAGTCTAGCTTCGATCGAATAAGGGACTTATACACCATTAATAAAGATTTTCTGTCGGCACCCCAGGTAGTACCCGCTAGGTACTTGAGGACATTTAACGGTTTATCACAACGAGCAAGCAAAGTATTAACGTGAAGTTTAAAATTCATTCTACGGTCAAAATGTATTCCTAAAAATTTTACAGAATTTTGAAAAGGTACCGCCTGATTATCCAAAGTTAAGCACAAATTAGGTACGTTACGATTGGTGAAGACTTCAGCGGCACACTTACGGACGGAAAACTTAAATCCCCACTGCAAGGCCCATAGGTGGACGGAGTCAAGGGCTGCTTGAATCCGCCCAGCCGAAAATTGTGCATTACGGGAAGAGTGCCATATTGCACAACCGTCAGCGTAGAGCGAGTATTTAAGATTCCTCGGGATGGGAGCTGATGACAGAATATCATTGATCATAATACTAAACAAAGTAGGACTTAGCACACTTCCCTGCGGCACCCCGTTTTCCTGGATAAATATATCCGATGTTACATTACGGGGCAATTTGACAGAGAAAGTCCTGTCCCTTAAGAAATTTGAAATAAAAATAGGCAAATTTCCTCTTGAACTATAAACATAGAGCTTCATTAGTATACCTTGTCGCCATGTCATGTCATAGGCTTTATGGATGTCCAAGAACACCCCTATCATGAATTCTTTATTGGCAAATGCCTCTGCAATACAATACTCCAAATTCATTAAATGATCTAGTGAACGTCTGTATTTACGGAAGCCACATTGTTGATCATTTAACAAATTCTTCGACTCTAAAACAAAAAGAAGCCTATTGTTTACCATACGTTCCATGGCCTTACATAGACAAGAAGTCAACACAATAGGACGAAATGAAGTGGGATTCATAAGACGACCAGCTTCTTTGGGTATCGGTATGACGTGCGCAAAGTGCCATGAGTTTGGGAACGTTCGAGACGCCCAAATCTCATTGTACAATGCTAACATCTTAATCAGGTTGTCCTGATTAAGATGCTGGATCATACCGTAGGTGGTGGTGTCTGGTCCAGGGCTGGTGTCTTTACAGGATTTAAGGGCAAGGAGCAGTTCATCTAGCGTAAACTCTTGGTTGTACGGGGAGTCTACGTCTTCTGTGGCAAAGTCTAATATCTGTAGCTCAGCCATGCGTTTATGATGTTGAAAACGCGGATCATAATTGGCTTAGCTACTTACATGACAAAAACTAGAGGAGAGCCAGAAAAACACGTCTAAACTCTCCGCGACCATGCATAAAATTCCCCTCAGCTTAAATTCCGTGACTGTTGACTAGTCCCGGGTCACTGCACACCACACGGGAGGGAGTGGATGATGGAAGGATGTAAGGTGGACCGCACAGTAGATAAATTGTTTGGCTTAAACACACACACACACACACACACACACACACACACACACACACACACACACACACACACACCAAAACCAAAACCAAAACCAAATTTAATATCCTGTAATTGTCTTAATCCCTTCGGTACCATGACAGCTTCGTATCAGAATTATTGATATGCAAGAGGATAGAGAAAAATAATACGTTCACCTAAAAGAAGTGGTGTGAATATGTGCAACGCATGGAGGGGTTGACAGAGAGAGTGTATAGAAACGAAGGTGATGGGATGATGATGAGAGAAGGACTGAGAGCAAGGTGGAGAAATATAGTAGAGTACATGAGGGAGGGAGGGTCAGAGTGGCGAAAGGGAGTGTCAAGATGTTTTTTGTCGCGCGACCACCCAGCATAAACTCTGGGATTAGGTGTGTATCGATAGACTAGTAGGTAGATAAATAGACACATTGGCAGACATGATCAGAAAACTTTGATAGATATATTAGACATATATACGGTACTCGTGAAGATAGAAAATTGACCAATATACTGTGTATTTTGAGTAACTTACCTTATAACATCCTAATAGATTATGCTCCATCACATCTATCAACATTTCAGCCACTTCTTCCGCTGGTGGGTGATGCTGATGGTTGTGATTAATGGTGGTGAGGGTGTTGGTGGAATTATAGTGGAGGGACAGTCTTTCACCTCGGGACTTATGTAAGGGGCTGGGATTGTGGTAGCGCTCGGGATGGTAATAGTTGTGGTTGTTGTTGGTAGTGGTACTTGTGGAGTGAGGATAGTGGTGGCTGTGGTTATTGATATGGGTGGTTGTTGTGTTGGTGGTGAAAATGAGGCTGGTCAACATCATCAGCAACAACAACAACCACAGTCGAGTTTCATCCATGTTTTGCAATCCCCGCTGCCCAGAGGAAAAAAGAAGCATTAACACCTTCGATACAGTGACGTCTGTATGTTCCTTTCTTTTATCTCCAGATATTTTACCCAGCTTTCAAGAGTTCCCTAGCTGACAAGGGATTAAAGGATTATACATATCTATCTATCTATCTATCTGTCTATCTATATATCTATCTACCTCTATATCTATCTATCTATCTATCTATCTATCTATATCTATCTATCTATCTATCTATATATATATATCTATATATATATATTTCTCAATATATATATATATATATATATATATATATATATATATATATCCTCCAGCTCAAAGCGTCTATCCTCAGCTGCATAGAATTAACTGGAAATTACACACTTGAGAGAGAGAGAAAGAGAGAGAGAGAGACAGAGACAGACAGACAGACGGACGGACAGAGAGACAGAGAGAGACTTCGTATTCATGGGTAAACTAGTTAGTAAAAGTAAAAATGTCAACACCTTCAGCCCGAGGAAGACTTTCTCATTTAAATCTGGCGATTTTATTCAGCTTGGGAGTAATATCTAGCAGTGAAGGGGTCTATCTAACCCATCCAGTTGAAAAATCTCCCCTCAGCTGCATGAATAAAAAATTATCTAGTGATAGAAAGAATAAGGCAAAGAAATTGAAGGATGTCATCGACTGGAAGTGGCTGATAGGAATATAGAAGACCTGAAATGACAGAATCTTTGGGAAGCAAGACTCGTTATGCCCTTGAAACAACAATTGTTTCATAATGAGAAGTATATGATATGAAGACAATCGTTAAGCTACAACATCAGTAAGTTTTAAGAGGTATCATGGTATTAAGGTAGTTCGAACTTCTTACAGAAATACTTACGTTTTGACTCAGTCGGAGGCGGTGAACTTATGGCTTATAATAATATATTTTCCGTCTTATATACCGAGTCAGGAGCCTTTGTTAGTGATATTTCTCTCACATTTTGTTGTTCGAGATAATTTTAGCCCCTAGAAGAAAGGTGCGAGATAAGGGGGCAGGAGGGAGAGATGGAAGGGATGGAGGTTGAGAAAGACGACCTTCGTATTTTGAGGTGATAAATTTTCCGTGAAACCAATCAACTGGCTCCCACTACCAGATGTCACTCCCACCTTTGTTTAGGATTCGGTCAGTGTCAATGTATCCCCCGGTGAACGAAAGCTAATTGTGGTTTTGATGTCATGCTGCCGGCTCCACCACCGTGCCCCAGAGCTAATTGATGCAATATCTCAGTCACTCGGCCACCTTTGCCTGTATAGCTCTTCACACACAAAAGGCCTGTACTAATGCAACGCCAATCGGTCTTCAAGGTTCTACTGTAGGCTGCCGATCTCGTTTCTCTCCCTCCCCCCCCCCTCCCTCCGACACTCGCGATACGTCACAAACTGTAAACCCAATATTTCCGTTGCAGGGCCGCCTTTTAACCTGCAACTTTTCATACACAGTAGACTTATGATACAGGGAAGGCCTGGCAGATTTTGAGGCTGAACATCCGCCCTATGTCGGTAACTAAGCCATCTCTTGTTGACCAGTTTTATGTGTACAGTAGGCCTGTGAAAAAGGTGAAGCCTATCAAGGTTCTAGATCCCTTCCCCACCCCTCCCACCACAAACCTAACTTAGAGCAGTGTATGAATGATGTAGGTCAGTAGCCAGGAAACCTCTGGTTGTATTAATTTACGCAGATAATTTGCCTGTGGTAAAGGTAAAAAATATTAAGTTTCAGTGTTCTTTGTTCATCCTTCGCCTCTCAGCGTATTATAGTGACCAGGTTACATTTATTTTATCTTTACATTTACGAGTACACATGCGGTGTATGAGTCCTTGGTAATAGCTTAACGGTGAGTATATCTTGATAATGGTCTTTCAGAGAAAAAAAAATAAGAAAAACACCCCTTCTCCCCTTTGCTAACTCTCCATTTTCCCAAGTCAGTGTCTATTAGTTTCATACATCAAAATTCATGTGTTTAAACAATCCCATCCATTCTACCTCTGCACCACAGTTTATGGATGCCGAATCTCAGTGCCTGGGCTTCCTCTGGTTCTGATGCCTTTACACACATAACAGGCCTGTAGTAAATGCACAGTATATTGATTTTCAGTTTTATGTCGTACCCTCCCGTCCCCCATCATCAGCAACACGTCACTGTCTATAAACACCGGATCTCAGTAATCAGCCCACCTTTGGGCATGCAGCGTTAAGTAAGCTTGTGGTAAAGGTGAACCCCATTGATTTTCAGTGTTCCAGTGCCCCCACCCTCCACACCAGTGCCCTTTGGTTGTATCACTGAACACACACATTAGGCTTATGGCAAAGGCCCAGCCTACTGATTTTCGGTGTTCAGTGTGGTACGATATTGAAGGAAATGGCTAACAGGTAATAGACTAGTGTTTGGCACTCTATGCACGTAATTTGTATAGTTACACCCGCGCTCGCGAAGCGAGAGTGGTATTATGTTTTGAGCGGTGTGTGTGTGTGTGTGTGTGTGTGTGTGTGTGTGTGTGTGTGTGTGTGTGTGTTTAACAAACTAACTCAAACAGTGTTCGTCTGATTTTAGCCAGATTTGGTGGAAGGTTTGAAGGTCAACCCATGAGAAAATCCACTGTTTTTTAGAACAATAGGTCATAGGTCAAGATCACTGAGCAAGATCAAACGATTACTTAGCAAAACCAACGTAAGCAGTTTGAATCCAATATAGACCAAACCAAGATGAAAGGTTTAGGGTAAGGCAAGAATTAAATAATTCAGTTATGAGAACACTTAGTGAAAGGTCAAGGTCACAGTACAAGGTTAAAGCTCGACAAGTGTGTTTGAGTGTTAAAATGTCTCAAACAGTTTTGGTTCGATTTTAATCAAACTCGGTGGATAGTTTAAGGGTTAGCCAAGAAGCAGACCTGTAATTTTTTAGAACGCTTTGTCAAAGGTCAAGATCACAGGGCAAGGTCAACTTAATCACTTTTTTTATCCGATTTAGACCAGAGTTTGTAAAAGGGTTGAAGATCAGGAAAGAATAACTGGATTCGATTATGAGAAAAACGTCAAGGTCACTGTTAGAGCTGGCGAACAAGATTTGGTGGAATGGTTTAGGGTAAGAAGTAATTAGATTCTGAGTATAATTTGTCGAGGTGAATGTAACATGTCAGTCAAATATTCTGCGTCTGGACCAGTTACTGCGTGCGGGTGTTGCACTTTCTGAGTGCTCCTTCATGTTTTATCCCTGATACCTCCGAGTGACTATGGTATTCAGTTAAGGGAAGACCTCTTGCCGGGAAAAGATTAATGAAGGGTCTATCCAACCCTTTCAGTTTGAAAAATCTCTCAACCCGAATAAAATCGTCTGGAATTGGAAGAATAACGTGACAAAACATATTGCACGGAAAAGGATATCCAGTTGATATAGGGAAATTTACAGCTTTTCATTATTCATTAATTTTGCATAATGCCTCATAATATTAGATTGTATGTAATATTCAGTACCAGAGAGAGAGAGAGAGAGAGAGAGAGTTAATTGTCTGAAGGTTAACTGTTCCCACGTTGATTGAGTTTTGTGATATTGATGACACCTACACCCACAGAACTTATACACACGCTCATGTACACACACGAAAGACGTACATAAGTTTGTTTACACACACAGGCGTACATAATCTTATGTACACACACAAAAGCGTTCATAAGATAACCCCTTCAGCCAGAGGACATCTTTTATATTTTATTGCCTCTACGACCTATAGATTTAATATAATTAAGAGATTACCATACTGAAGGGACTAAAGAAGACTCGAAAAGATCTCTCCTATATAGAAAAATCTCTCTCTCTCTCTCTCTCTCTCTCTCTCTCTCTCTCTCTCTCTCTCCCCGCCGAGAGAAAGCCTGGTACGGAAGTCAGAATGTCAGTAATTCTCTTACTCATTAATTATATCAAATCGATTACTTTTTTTTATTATTATTTTTACTATGACTAAATGATTTTATGCGGCTTTGGAGAGAAATATTATGCTTAAGTGGTTTATGCAGGATTTATCTAATCCCTCTAGACCGAAATGGTGTTAGAAAGGGACTCTTTCATGGGATGGCATCAATATAGCCAAGTTGTTCCACTGCCCAATTCTTCAGATGTCCATCAGCCCCCTCTCTATCCCCTGAAAGGATGATGGTGGGCTGCAAAAGGAGGACAGCTTCAGTCTGCAGTCCACTGGGGTCACGTTCAGATGAGCCTTGGGTTGCAGCTACTATTATTACTGTCGCTACTAGATCGAAATCTTTTGCCTAAGCTGAATAAAATTGTCTGAGGATAGTGAGAATAAAATGAAAGACGCCATCGTAGTGTAGGGTTTAATACAAGCTATATCAAACCCCTCCAGTTCAGAATATTTCTCCTGAGCTGAATAACATCGTCTGAAGAGTGAGAAATAAATTATAAATGAAACAGAGAGGGGGGGGGGAGTAGGGACGTTATCGTAGTGTAGTGGCAAATCCAGGATATTATCTGACCCCTCCGATTGAGAATTTACCTCCTAACATAAATAAAATCGTCTAGAGATTGCAATAAGAAAGAAATACAGGCACCATCTTAGTAACGGTGCTTGTGATGTGTTGGCACGAAACCTATCAGTCATGAGAGGCCAGGGTGGGTTGGTTTCTCTCTCTCTCTCTCTCTCTCTCTCACACACACACACACACACACACACACACACACACACACACACAGACTTTTTCTTTTTTCACGGACTTACCCCTTTCGCCTCGGTTTAATGCAAGTAAGTATTTAATCCAACCTAACAGAAGACTGTTTCATTCAGCTGAGAGAAATCCTAGAAATCAGAGGCTTCAAATCGATTAGGAGTACCGTTTCCATTGCTATTGGCACTCCTAGGAAGTTAATTAAAGCCAACGCCAGACGATTTTATTCAGATGTAGGAAATCTTAAGGGCGAGGAGCTGCGGCCAAGTGCATCGCTAAGACTTATTTTTGTTTCTTATTATCGTACATGAAATTCTGAAGTAAAAAGGATATTGCATGGAGTTGGGTTTGCCATTTACAGTTTATCTATATTTCTTTAACTGGATATCTCAAAGCCCAATAATAATAATAATAATAATAATAATAATAATAATAATGAAAATAATAATAATAATAATAATAAAAATAATAATAATAAAGATAATATAATTTTAATAGTAGTAGTAGTGGTAGTACTCGTAGTAGTGATAGTATCAGTTGTTGTTATAATAATAATAATAGTAATAATAATAATAATAATAATAATAATAATAATAATAAAGTTGTAATAGTAGTAGTAGTAGTTGTTGTTATTGTAGCAGCAGTTGTTGTAGTTGTTATTGTTATTGTGGCTGTGGTTGTAATACCAACAACAACAATTAAAAATAATAATAATAATAAGAAGAAGAAGAAGAAGAAGAGGAAGAAGAAGAATTCCTACGGTACCTATTAGCATATAGGTCATCCCATACGATAATCCTTGCTTTAACAATGACGTGGATTATGAAACAATTATACCCATGTATTCAAAATCTGTTTATTTTCGAGATCAAACATTTTCGGCTCGTCTTTAAAATTCTTGAAGTATCTGAAGAAAATCGAAAGTCGGGCAGAAACTATACTCTTTTTACTCAAACTTGGCCTAAAATTGTCATCTCTCCATCTTTAATGCTGAGTTATAACATTAGATTAATACTAAAATACGATGCCAGTCACGAAGTGCTATGGAAATGCTGTAAAACCGTAACATAGTCTTTTCTTGTCCCTGAGCAACGTGAAATAAGGTGCAAAAGGATGAAAATCTGGGTCAAGTTAGGATGAAACAACTGCGTACGTCCACTATAAATTCTTATCCATCCATCCATCCATCATCCAATCCTACTTCGTCCCACAAGGAGCGCAGGAGCCCGGGGTCAGACAGTTGGTCCCGACATTTAAGATGAGAGTAAATTCTTATCATCTTTGATAATTATGTATGCCACAGTCTAATGCTGCTCCGGTGGGAATCGCTTGAAAGAATGTGTGTGTGTGTGTGTGTGTGTGTGTGTGTGTGTGTGTGTGTGTGTGTGTGTGTGTGTGTGTGTGTGTGTGTGTGTGTGTGTGTGTGTATTATCCAGGTACGTCTTTCTGCCTTACACAAAATCCTGTTATAATTCTTGGTGAAAATGTTCTTTATATTACTGAAGAGAGAGAGAGAGAGAGAGAGCATCACGCAAGAATGATAATGTTTTGCAACTGGTGTGCATGGAACACTTGCGCGCTGTGGCAATTATCCAAATTTGGCCATGACTCACTCTAATGCACTTTGTCTGGTTTGAGCTGGATTTAGCGCGAGGGTTGTCCCGTTCAAGCGAGGGTTAATGATGATGGTTCCCTAATTAGCACGTAAGCTCTTGTGACACCCTCAGGTAAATATGTCGTCTGGAATTAGGTAGAATTTTACTGGAGATGACCCAAACATTCAGGGGCTAACGGTACAGTGTTAGGAGTCACAGGCTCTATGGTACTCACTCTCATGTAATTAAATTAGTCTGGCGTTAACTGGAATACAGTGCTTGAGTTGTCCCCACCATACAATGGTTAATGGAACTTGTATTTGCACTGTCAGGCCTCTAAAGACGGTGTTCTCATGGGGTTAGGAAGCTTACTAACACCTCGTCCTCACCGGTTTATTCTGATTCTCCTCCGTTACTATAGTCTTGTGTGTTGTTCATGCGATCTATGTCGACATTAAAAAGATATAAGAAGCAAAAAAGAGGATATCAATGGGTAGTATGAAGAATGAATAGTTAAGGAAGAGAATCTAGAGAACCTACTTATCCGACGAGAACACAGGTTTAAGACACTCTCACATGAACAAAACCGTCTGACAGCTGGAACTGATGCTAAAACTATCCCGACCGTAAGAGTGGTACCGATATTAACATTCTCAGTCATAACCTCACTCTCAGATAAACTAAATCGTATTGCATTAGCTGAAATAGAATGCTAGAGCTGACCCGACCGTAAGAGAGTTTCGGGTGGCATTAATAACACTGAAGGTCCTATAGAGTCACTCAGCTGGATAAAACCGTCTGACGTCAGCTAGCCTAAGATGAATACTAAAGGTGTACTGCCATAATAGGTCACTCGGGGTTGTATGACTCACTCTCAGTTCAAGAAAATAGTTTAGCGTTAATTGGTTTGATAAGTACACAGATGCTGTCTCTCTCTCTCTCTCTCTCTCTCTCTCTCTCTCTCTCTCTCTCTCTCTCTCTCTCTCTCTCTCTCTCTCTCTCTCTCTCTCTCTCTCTCAACTCTTTTCCCGGCCTTGAGATAGTTAACGGTGCCAGTAGGAGCACTGAGGCTTCCTTGACTCACTCTTGCCCGAATCAAATCTTCTGACGTTAGCAGGAATACAATAGCAGAGTTGTCCCAGCCTTGAGAGGGTTTATGATGAGGAGGAAGAAGAGGAGGAGAAGTAGGAGGAGTAAAAAGGATGATAATTATGATGATGAGGAGGAGAAGGGGGAGGAAAATGATGAAGATGATGATGATTATGATGATGATGATGATTTTGGTGACGTAACAAATGGACCAAGGATTATTTTTTCATTGGTCCTTGAATTGGGTGACGTCTTTTTTCTTTCTCCTCCCATATGATTTCTTCACCATAGTGTTTTCACCTTAACCTGGCCCAGATTTTTGTCCCTTAGCAACTTAATTCATGCAACCCAGTGACAGAATAACAGTACTATGGCTGTACGTCCGTTCAGTAACACTTCTTCATGATTAGCAGTTTATCCTTATGTGTTAATGTTATCTATTGCTCCAGCTTGGTATTCAGGTTGGAGAGATGGCAGTTTTAGGCCATGTTAGAATAGTACTGGTAGTAATGGCAGTAGTGGTAGTAGTATAGTACCAGTAGCAGTGGTAGTAATAGTGGTTGTGATAGTATAATACCAGTTGTGTACCAGTGGTTGCAATAGTATAGTAGCAGTAGTAGTAGTAGTAGTAGTAGTATAGTGCCAGAAGCAGTAGTAGTAGTAGTCGTAGTGTAGTACCAGTAGTAGCGGTAGTAGAGTACCAGTAGTAGTAGTAGTTACTGTTGTTGTTGTTGTTCTTGTTGATGTAGCCCCAGGTTCATCTGAAATGTGAGCCCAGTGGACTGCTTGGCAAGGTATCCTCGTCCTGCAGTACACCACCCTCCATTTGGGCGGGTCAGCAGGGAGTGGAGGGACGTTTGCTTAACCGGGCAACTTCACAGACTGGTTATATCAGTGCCACCACATGAAGGCGTCCCTCGCCAATATCAAAGTTAGAGTAAAAAAGGTATATTAATGCAGGGACAAGGGAAGACTGTACGAGTATTTAATCCTTTTAGTTCTAAGTGTCTTCCTAACCGGATAAAATCGTATGTAAACAGCAAGCATGAAATGAAAGTAGACGGCCTTGGATTGAATGGGTTGCACTGTATTGGTGACAGACGATTTTATTAAGCTTCAGGAAAAGTATATGTGTGTGTGTGTGTGTGTGTGTGTGTGTGTGTGTGTGTGTGTGTGTGTGTGTGTGTGTGTGTGTGTGTGTGTGTGGATGGGTGAGTGGGTGCGGGTGTGTGGGTGTGTGGTCCAAACAGTGTCAACAACAGGTGCACGGGGCGAGCTTTGAATACAAGACCCCTGATTTGAGATGACCC
This sequence comes from Coenobita brevimanus, assembly GCF_032717465.1. NCBI lineage: Eukaryota > Metazoa > Arthropoda > Malacostraca > Decapoda > Coenobitidae > Coenobita > Coenobita brevimanus. Next base: position 67,064,973 of record NC_136954.1, on the reverse strand, counting down.
ATTAAAAACACAGCACGTTACCATTATCATACTGACAGGGTAAAAAATAACTGTGTACTGGCTCCCTTACGACAGACACTGCTGAGAGAGAGAGAGAGAGAGAGAGAGAGAGAGAGAGAGGACCTTCAAGTCTCAGCAACAAATTTTTAAGGCGGAAGGCAAACTCCCATTTATCATTCTCTCCTTTGTTTTGCCTTCTTTTTCCTTTTTCATACACCACTACAGAAATCCATCATGGCAAACAAAAGGAGTCAAATCTTTCTGTCTCGCTGTTAACTGTGTCATATAAAGTGGAATGCAGTCTAACCTTATCCTCTTTCAACAGGTGTTTTAAAATTGACCGTCATAACCAGGACGTTGGGTACACCTTTGCTTACTCAGTTCTAATATCAAGGCCGTTAGAACCGTTATCTTGAAGGCCGTATTGTGATTGGTGCTGGTAGTTTCGTAACATGCTCTCTCTCTCTCTCTCTCTCTCTCTCTGCACATCACATTTACGTAATTTCTATACGGTATATTTTTACTATTAACATAGGTGGCCTCTGTGACGTACAGGAGGATAGCAATATGTGTGAGAGAGAGAGAGAGAGAGAGAGAGAAGAAAAGGCCCTAAAAAGCCTCCTATCATGCCACCTTCAGAAGAATACGGTACACGGTTTATGTGGTCGATTCCCTCTCGTAATTCCGATTTGATTTTGCGGGAAGGACGAGGAGTGTAGAATCATCCCATTCTTTTTCTTCCTGTAAAAGAAAAATAAAAAAAAAATAATCGTAACGAGTGAATTATTATTTATTTATTTATTTACATATTTATTTATTGCAGGAAGGATTAGGAAAAAGGAGAGTACATGAGTTTCGCGTGTCTCTTGTTCTTCCTGTATATCAGATTCTGAGGTATAAGGGTTATGAATTGTCTCTTAGTGGATCTATTTTTCACTATTCCGACCGGTGCTGGGTATAGACGCCTTCATGTTGATGGCGCTGATATAACCGGGCGGCACTAACACCCGGCTATACACACGTTTCTCAGCCCCATATCCCCCAAAAGGAGGATGGTGAATTGCAGGAGGAGGACAACTTCAGCCTGCAGTTCACTGGGTGTACGTCCAGATGAGCCTGGGTTGCAATAGCTACTACTACTCTTACTACTGCTACTACTACTACTACTACTACTGCTGCTGCTGCTGCTGCTGCTGCTACTACTACTACTACTACTACTATACTACTACGGCTGTTCTGACCCCCTGTAGTTCATTCGCTTTATCTTGACCAAGGATTTCGTCCTTTTGTAGCCTATTTCCCTTGGCTCAGTGGTGGAAGAAGACAATACTACGGCCATGCATACTTTACAAACCACTTCTTCGTGACTAGCACCATATTCTTGTGCTTATCTCTTATTATAGCTAAGCACTGGGGTGGAGAAATGGCAATTTTACTCCCATATAAAGTGAAGAGAGTATAGGTTCCGTTCCTTATTACCAGTCCCAGCCTCGGAGATGCTCGGGGACGGGTATTGTTTTCGCTCTGTTTGTCTGTCTGTCTGTTAACAACTTTACGCGAAAACTACTGGTGCGATTTCGACTAAAATTGTAGGGATGATGGCCTATGACCTTTTGATCAAATGATTAAATTTTGGGCCAAATTGGGCCAAGGCCCAGGTTGTAGGCCCCAAAATTATATATAAAAAAGGGGGGGATGAGTAAAAATCGTTTTTCTCCATAACTCCTTTCAAATTCATGTCGGCATGAAACCAAAACCTAAAGGTGTGTCTTTCAAATCTGCATCCTATAACATGCCTCATTACATTAGGGGGGTCACCCCCAGTTAGTGGTAGGGAGGTCAATGTTAGGTGGGTCGGGCCTAAAATTTCAAATGGGCAAAAAATCTTCAGTTTTACGTCACCACTAAATTGACTGCCGGGGACAGGTTTGCTGTGCCTACTTTTTATGTATGCAGTGTATTCCCTAACGTGGCACGTGGAGAAAAGGTTGATGGTGGTGACTGCAGATGGCGTTGGTGGTATGCGTGCTTGGGAGTAATGATGTGGCTGACGTCATTCCAACCTGTTGTTATTCGAATCGCCACAAAAACACACAGCCTTCTCAGTACGATCACATCTTTTATTTATTTATTTGTTCCTGCTTCCGTCGAACTATTTTGTTTGGCATAACCCCTTCACCACGGCCTTGTCTATCAACCGAAGATCCACCAACACACCTAATCCATCAGTACGATCGCGTCTGTTTGTATATCTTTATTTTGTTCTTGCGTCCATCTGACGATTTTCTTCAGACTATGGATTGTATCAACCCTTGTCACTGCGACCCCGGCATTTATAATTTATATCTACTGCCGTCATATGATTTTCTTAAGTCTGGAAGAGAATCTTTGTAGGAGATCGGTTAATATTTTGTTTCATCATTAGCTACAAAGCTATGGCCACTCCTATCTACCTACACACACTCACACACACACACACACACACACACACACACACACACACACACATTCATATATCTATCTATCTATATCTATCTATCTATCTAATATATAGTATTATAATATCCGATGATCTGTCTGTGTACCATTATGTTTATTTGTCTGTATATCGAGCTATCAAACCATCTGTTTATATTTAACTAGCTAGCTAGCTTGATAGCCATCTGTCTATCTATATATCTTTCTATATATCCATCAAACTCAGTGGTTCCCAAAATGTTCCTTTCTGTGGCCACCAGGACAAAATACCATAACATCTGTGACTCCCATTCACATTTTCCTGTGAAAAGCAAACATCTCAGATGATTGTCGAATATGCAACTTTAAAAACTCGGGAATTTAGAGACAGAGACGAGGTGCATGAAGGTAAAAATAAAAAAATAAAATGGTACAGTTGTAGCTGCGTCTTTACTGCCAAGTGGGGGAATCGGAGCTGAGTCATAACAAGGGCAAAGGAAAGGCCACCGTCCTCGTGGAACCAATTGCACTGTTGCTGTTTGATTATTTTTCATCCATCCATTCATCATCCAAAGGACATGAAAAATCCACATTGCTGTGATATGTAGACTGCATTACCATAAACATCTAAAAATCCCATTTCATGGTGATAGGACTGCGTCCTAACATCCAAAACCCCTTCAGGCTCGTCTCAGAATGTTTCACAGGCAAATGACTCGCTGCGAAGTTCCATCAATTCATGTTGCATTGTTTCTTGATCTGATGTGCCTGAGGTGGTAGCCAAAAAAAGAATTCCTTACAATTGTTGCCTCAGGATGTTGATAATGAGATTCTGTTGCTTGTGGTTACTGATAATCGAGCTTACTTCATGGCCCCCTTGAGGAATGTTCTACGGCCCCCACATCTAGCTATGTATCCCTGTCTGTATGTCTGTTTATTAATCATTTTACATTTATTTTTCTGTATCTGTCTAACCATCCGTCTGTCTATCAGTCTGTATACTGTACGTGTGTCTATCTATCTGTCTTTGTATCTACCGAATCTGATATACAAAGCACTAATAACTAATATATAAAAAAAAAAATCGGTAAGTAACAGTAAGCTCACTAACAACAAAAACCACACTCGTTATCTCCTGGCTTCATCTTGTCCCCTGAGTGTAGGACAGTACAAATATAGTGTGTCCTCCACATAGCAACAACCCAGGACAATGAAGCTAAATGAAAATGAACAAAGTGAACGTAGGAAATTGAGAACATAAACTTAATACATATTGAAAGCTAACTATAATAGTCATACGTTTCTAGACGAAAGAGTTTGAAATGGAGTGCCAGAAAATTGGAAAATAAACATGTAGCCAAAATAAAACGAAATGTAATTTAGCGACATTAAATGAAATCGACAGTAGCAGGCAACGTGAAAACTAATAAATTATCATAACTAGAGGCCCCCCAAAGGGAGGGCTCGGAATATGACCTTGACCTTGACCTGCTTTCACCAGTTTCGAAGTCGCTGGAGATCTTCGTCCCTACTACACATCTGTAAAATTTTTTGATAGTACCTTGAGCGGTTGCGAAGTTATCGTGCTAACAAACACAGAGACCTTGACCTACTTTCACCAATTTCCAGTTCGTAAGAGATTTTCATTCCTACCACACCCCTGTAAAATTTTGTGATGACATCTTAAGCGATTGCGAAGTAATCGTGCTAACAGATACACACACAGACAAACAGACAAATTGAAAACAACACCAGCTTCACTATCGCGGCTGGTAATTATGTGACCCAACCTTGCCGAAATCAGTCTGTAACCGAACGAAACAAGCCGAAATCAAACGGATAACCGAATGAAACAGTGCAAATCAAAACAAAGGAACCCTGCCAATATACTGTTATAATGAACGAAATGAGAACGTCCCCTGAAGGTCCGAATACCACATTTACAATCTTTCCTGAGTTTAAGTTGTGTATAAGATTACTTTTTGATGTTTTTTAATTCACTCATGCAGGTACCCTATGCTTCACAATCGAGCTAAATAGTGTGTACTGAAATTTAAAAAAGAAAAAAAGAAAAAAAAAGTATTTCTAATAATCGAAAACTGATGTGGAGATCCTTGATAAATACCGTACGAACCTTCCGTATTACTAACCTTGTGCGTGGCCTTCGTAGACAGAGTACTTTGTTAACTTATACCCTTTGGTCCGTAGGCTATTCTCAACGGATAAGGAAGCTTCCCAACACCTCTTCTTAGCGATTTATTTTTGGATATGACTGGTTAACATCCTTTCGTACATTATTTACGCAGAGTGGGGCGATATTGGAAGGATCTCTATAACACAAAACAGAACAGAAAGGTGCAATAAACAACATAAATCGCTCAGGAAAAGATGTGAGGGAGACTGACCAACAAGAATACGGTCCATTATCTGTATTTCGGTCTGTTGACCGTCATACGATTTATGTTCAGCTGCAGGAAAACCCCCGGGGCTGCATGGGTTATCTCATAGTGCACCAGATCTCTGTATGTAAGGAAAGTTGCATTTGGTTTGGTTATGTAAGAGATCTTTGTGTATGGCATTTATTTTAAGAAACCATTCAAGTTAAAACGTTGGCAGAGTTGAGAACAATGCGAGAACAAGATGTTGAAGAAATTTATGATGAAGTCTGTTTACCGTCAGATGTTATTATTCCGTAAGGAGGTGACCACGGATGTATCGTCTCCATAACACTCTGTCCTCTGCTATCTGGCTGCCCTGTCTCCAGCACGCACACCTCTCTCTCATATATCTCCCCACCCCATCCCTCCATCTCATCCTCTGTCTCTCCCACTCCCTCCCTCTCACACACATACTGTACACTCAAAGGTAGCCTCTTATTCCTCACTGTTTCCACATGGCCATATTTCTACAGACAGCGCTTCTACAATTATGTTACACATGAACATCAGGGAAAATAAGACAAGGAGACACAGTTTCGTCCAGGTTTAGTCACTGCATGTATACAGAACGTTTTTAGAAATTAAGGCTGCGATGGCAAAGGAATTAACGTCAACTGCATCCTGATTTGCTGATGACATTGTTCTTTTCAGTGAATCAGGGAAGTAACTACAGGGAATGATAGTCGATCTGAACAGGGAGAGTCTGAAAGTGGGCTTGGAGATAAATAAGTAGATGAAAATTAAGTTTAACCCACGTGATCAACCCCTTCCAGTACGATGAGGACATGAGGAACAATAATATTTTGAAGAATACGTATACCTAGGTCATGCAATTCACACAGGACCAGTTCATGGTAGCAAATCAAAAGAAGAAGAGAACTGGGATGAATGGTTATAGGTAAGCTAAATAACTACATTAAAGATAAGGAACTTCTTGTATGTCCAAAGAGACGGTTATATAATCATTGTGTCCCTCCTGTTCTAAGTTCCTGATCGAAAATATAAAGGTTATCATCATCATCGTTATCGTCGTCGCCGTCATAACCTCTTGTTTGTTATTTTACCGAAAGGGTTAAAATATACCTTTAATTGATTTTTTAACAAGAGTGGTTCAGTATAACTTTCAGTCAGTTTTTCTTTTTTCTACTGGATTAGTTGTGCATAACTTTCATTGATTATTTAAAGCTTGAATGTTAAATGCAACTTAGATTTTTTTTTATATTCTAGGGGTTAAATATGTCTTCCACAATTTTTTTATTGGAGGAGTAAAATATACCTTTTACTATTTTTTTTTTTTACTGAAGGAGGAGGAGGAGGAGGAGGAGGAGAAGGGGAGGAGGAGGAGGAGAAGGAGGGGGAGGAGGAGGAGGAGAAAAAGAAGAGGATGAAGAAGGGGAACAGAAGGAAGAGAAGGAGAAAGAAGAGGAAGAGGATGAAGAAGAGGAAGAGGAGGAAGAGAAGGAAGAAAAGAAGAGAAGGAGGAAGAGGAGGAAAAAGAGGCGGAAGGGGAGGAGGAAAAGGAAGAGGAGGAAGGAAGGAGGAAAAAGCAAAAGCGTCATGGAAGTCACAGTGAAAGTGGTACAGCTTCCTAAACTCACGCGATTTCGCTACAGAACTACTCAAAACGAGTCCCTGAACTCTGCTGTAATATTCCGGAAAGACGCAAGGTATACTGAGAGACAAAACGTGTGGCTTTATCACTCGCACTGAGAGAGAGAGAGAGAGAGAGAGAGAGAGAGAGAGAGAGAGAGAGATGGGGGGATTAGGTAACGTGCCCGATATCAGTTCCTCAGATAATATCAAAGTCATTCCTTTCTCACCCACAGTACTTTCTAAATGATGCCGAATGCTGTTGTTGCTGCTGCTGATAATAATAATAATAATAATAATAATAATAATAATAATAATAATAATAATAATTTTTTCTGTTCTTGCTTTCTGGAGCCTGCCTTACCTCATCTTTGGATGGGAAAAATAGGCGGGTTGATAATAATGATGATAACAATAGTAATATCCAGAAAGAACTGATCCCATTTACTCTCCTCGAAGATTATGTGTGTGTGTGTGTGTGTGTGTGTGTGTGTGTAGAGAAACAGATTGGTGAATATTTAGATAGGGTATCTTAAGACTTGATAAATCAAGCTCAGGAGGTGGTTTCTGAGGTCACTCGAATACATTAATATTCTTGAGCATACACGTATGTGGGAAGCACGACAGTTACGGATTAAGGGTATTTATGTATGAACGGTACTTATGAGACACCGCCCATTGCCACACTCTTGCAAAAGTCTGTATTCATCAGTTTTGTTTAACCTGAAAATAGCATGAAATAGTTTCTGGAAAGCAGTTTAAACTGTCCAATAATATATATATATATATATATATATATATATATATATATATATATATATATATATATATATATATATAAAGAAGAACAGAAAGATGTTGTTTTGACCAAATTAACGTGTATTCCATACCCTGATCCGCCAATTGTTATAATAATAATAATAATAATAATAATAATAATAATAATAACAACAGTTTGTTAGAGCTGAAATGGAATGGAGAGTTTTAAGAAATATGTAGGTGAAATTTAACACCGAGAGCCGTAAAATGGTTCCCAATAACAGTAAGCTGCCACTGCCTGTTGAAAGGCCGTTGACGCCATGACCTAAAATCCTGTATAATTACCGCCAAAGTACCCCTGATCTATCATGTTAGCGGCGTACACTTAACCCCGATCACATCATAGATTTATGATTGTTATCACCAGATGACTTTATTCTGTCCGACAAGGAGAGTATGCTTTCACCTCTGTTTGTCTGCTAGTTTGTTTGTTAGCAGAATTACTCAAAAACTAAAAGAGAGATTTGAACCAGATTTGGTGGGTAGATAGCCCATGTCCCAGGGAACAATCGATTAACTTTCGGGACCGATCCGGATCGTATTACAGATTCTGGATCCGGAATCACGTTGCCATTACCAAAGAGATAAGCTGCAGTGAGTGCCCCTCTAATTCAACTTTGGACGGACCTGTGGGAGTGATGGGGTTGATGAAGGCTATAATTATGCAGATTCTACGCCCTTCAGTTCGAAGTATCCAAGTTGAACGACTCTTAATGCAGTAATAATGCAGTGAAAAATACGTCATCAGAGTGAAGTGGTTAATCCCTATTTGAACTTCTACGCCCTTGATTTCCCCTGTCACCCTTGAACCTTTCTCCTCCCTTAAAACTCTTCTCCTTGAACCCCTTATTCCCCCCCGAACACCCTCTCCCCTTTTGAACTCCCCTTTCTCCTCCATTGAACTACTCCTTCCTTGAATTCCCTCTACCCCCAGGAACCCCCTCTCCTAAATCACTATAATTTTCTTGTACCAGTTATAGAGAACACGAGACACTGGCACGGCACGAAAGCGAACTTGCAGACAAAGTGACAAAGAAACAGACACACACCTTTGACAAAGAAACAAAAACAGAAACATACACATTTTCATAACAGACACACAAACAGATATCAGTAGACATAGAAACAAACACACATAACCATTTCATCTTCTCTCATTCTTTATTCTGGCTTACACCGAACTTAGTTTTTTTTTCAGTCGACCGAACATAAAAGCATGGGTGTTAGTCATTAATTTCCTCATGGTCAGAACAATTATTCCAGTATTCTATTCCAGCTGACTCCAGACGTACAACTCAACTGAGAGTGTCATGGAAGCCTGATAGTATTATCACCATAAATTCTCTCATGGTCAGGACATTTCTAGTATTTCATTTTAGTTGACGCCAGACGATTTTATTCAAATGAGAATGAGTTAGGTGAGTCTGAGTGTTACCAGAGGGCAGAGGCGGACATGCAGGATAATTCCTTCACTACGATGACGTATGAATTATGTTTATTCTTGCTGCAATAGTCATAATGAACTTTGAAACATGTCGCAGTGGTAATGTTAACCCCTTTGTTCCGATGATGTTATTCTGTACTTATTTTTGCTCCGACCAAATGATTTTATTCAGTTTTGCAGAGACTTCTCGAACGGGATTGGGTCACTTCCAGGCTTCATTAACCTTTTCACTACAGGAGGCCCGTCCAAAGTTGAGTACAATAGTTTGGTGACACGATGGAACAAACGTCATCTGTCTGAAGAGGTTAATAAAGGTTATACACAGCACCTTCAGTTCAAAGTCTCACCAAAGCAGAATAAAATTGTTTGGAAAAAGCAAGAACAAAACGAAAAATACGTCCTTGAGCTGAATGGTTAAAACACACACACACACACACACCGACTCGACAGACATCTGACTGCGTTAACTAGATCAACCCAGTGACGTGTGTGTGTGTGTGTGTGTGTGTGTGTGTTACTGGCAACGATTATAGTATTTAGCTTAGGGGAGCCTTTCTAGTGCTGAAAGTGTCAACGAAAACTTTATCTGATCTCTCCAGTTCGGAAAGTCATAAGCTTAATAAAATTGCATGGCAATAGTTACAATAAAGTAGTAAAAGGCGTCATCGTAGTGACAGTTAGTGGAGCCTTCTGACTTACCTATCAGAGGTTCTGGTAAGCTGAGTAAAAATGTGATCGTAATCAGAATAAAGTCGATCAATAATAAAGGAGTCTGTTTCATCTGTTTATGTCCATCCATCCATCTATCCATCTTTTTGTCTGTTCACCAGATTTTTCAGACTTTATGTCTGTAGCATATTTTTGCGATGATCTAATTATCTAGCCATTTATGTATATATTTATATCTGCCGATCTAATTATCAAGCTCTTTATGTATGTGTCTACCTGCCCAACCATCTATCTATCTTCCACAGTCGCCCAATCCCAGAGTTCATCGAGGACAACAGCTCCTAAACTCAGACACATGTTTTTGTTCAGAGAGAAAATGTTAAGTAAGAATTAATCAGGGTATGAACCGCATTAGCAGTGGGGATTCACGCTTGATGATGTAGTGTTGTGTACAGGGGTGTGACGTGGGACAGTCGAGACAAAAGTTCATCTAATATTTCGCCTCTTCTACTTAACACTTTCCCATGCTCGCTAGTATTCTTGAGCTGAGAGAGGCATGGTATGTTTTTCTGCCCATAGATGATTCTCTTTGTTATGCTACGCCATAGAGGAAAGTGATGGACATGTGAGTGTGAAGTTGACGCAGTGGAATATCAGGCCAGCTTTGTGCGTCATGTCAATGCGCATCATCGTAAGTCAGGCGGGGGGCGGAGGGGTTGAGGGGGGAGTGCGTGGGTTTGGTTAGAGCTTGTTTTATTGTTATTGCTAGTGTAGAGATTGTACATCATGATCAACAGTCACAAAAACATTACCATATTACTACTATTACTATCACTGCTATCAATACTTTATTATTATTATTATTATTATTACTAGTAGTAGTAGTAATAGTAGTAGTAATAGTGGCAGTAATAGTAGCAGTAGCAGTAGTAGTAATAGTAGTAGTAGTAGTACGGTAGTAGTAGTAGTAGTAGTAGCAGCAGCAGTAGTAGTAGTGTTGCTACATAATAATAATAATAATAATAATAATAATAATAATAATAATAATAAACAGGAGTACAGCAGTAATGGCGACAGATCGATATAAGCAGCAGTAGCAGCAACAACAACAATAATACGAAAAACGTGGAATTGTTTTCATGGTTGATTCGCAAGCATACATTCAATAAGTCATCGAAAACTGGGACATCTGGAACTTTCCACTGACGTCCTTGAGAGCATACTGATTCGTCTAAAAATATAGCGGAGAACAATGAACTCTGTTGTCTCTTGAAATACCTAACAAAGTTTTAGAGGAAAAAGTGCATCAGGACTGACATGCTCGCAGTAGAAGTACAGTATTGAGAAAATAGGAAAAACCAGTGGAAACTAGTGAACGTCATTGGTTCAGGGCAGTGACGTCGATGAGGCAACATTGCGCAATCACTGGATCGATGCCGCACTCTCCAGAATCACCCATCTTTTTCCCAATTATTATACCAATAATTGATGGTAATAAAAACCTTTCGACTGGTCATCGGTCTCATTATTCCATATTCATTGTGTTTAGTGGTTCCTGGCCTAAAGAAACAATTTATAACGCAGAATAAATAATGAGCATCTAGCATCCAACTCATGCCGAGCACATATATACTGTGCGCCTTCCCGTCACGTGGCATTGTAAGACTTATACTTCCTTCAGGTAAGGTTCGTGGGGTCGTTGGGAATCCCCTCCCCCTCCCTTTTCTTTTATAGCTAATTGTTTTGAGATTTTTCCTTTTTTTTTTTTTATAGCCTACTCTTGCAGTACGAGTTTGTAATTCAGAAAGAATGCAATGTACGACGAATGCATTATTTCAAGTGTTGCATTTAGCTGCAGTTGCTGGATTATACTTGCACTTAGAATGAATTATATTGGCTATTTACTTTTGGTTTAGGGGACGTTGATCAATCGTTATAACTGGTATGTTGACTTTGGTAATTAATGTAATGAACAGTAAGCTTGGAGAAATAGAACTGAAATGAGCAGATGTTTGCATTTTGTTGAACTTTCTTTTGCAGACCATTTTTTTTTTTTTCCTGAAATAAAGTAGACAATGAAATTGGTGAGACTAGCCGAGTCACAAACATTGCGAGCTTTAGTAATAGTAGTTGTTATAGATTCTTGCGACCATTCTGTACATACCTAAGAAGGAATGAACTAAGAAACAGACTATGGCAAGTAAACATGAATTCAGATTGGCAAATACTAGGTGAAATAACGCGTTGACGCATTAGAGTAACGATGACACTGCAGCATAGCAAAGTGGTTTCTTAAGAGTTTACATAGGGAAGGGGAACAGGAAATAGTATTGAAAAAAAAAAAATCTCTTTTTGTTTCGATCTTGGGTTTCGGCCTGCGTTGACTGGCTAAGACCGGAAATCCGTGTGAAAGAAAACGGTTTTGTGTGTAGTGGTAGCTGATGTAAAGACTCGGGTTAAACATGGGAGACTGCAAGGCTTCATAGCCTGCTCCCGAGGCCCAGTAGTCCTCCTACCATACACCTCTACTGTACATGTCACCACTTCGGCGAATCGGCGCTAACACCCACCGTCCATATTGAATACATGCTTGAGCTGTCTCGTACAGGACTGGTGTATTGGTATTAGCAGGGGTGTTTTTACATGTCGGTGGGTCATCTGGTAGATCGGTAAAGTCTGCTTTGTATGAAATTCAAATAATTAAACTTCCCTATCCCAGCGGGGATTTGAACCTGGGTCCGGTAGTACCGCAGGCCTCCTCTCTACCGATTGATCTGTCCTCATTTGGCTGGGAAAGTAATCGATATATTGCTCCTATGTGCTGCACATTCGTTGTTCACTTTTTTTTTTTTTTTTTTACCACTTTCGTGATGCATTTCGTGATTATTGTTATGAGACATTAGAGAGCATTATGACTGAAGGAAGTTGCTATACCCTTTAGTAACCGCCAGCTATGTAAAATGAAGGCAAATTTATATACGCAGTTGGACTGAAAGAGTTAATATAAAATCACTCCTGAGGCGGCAGGCAAAAAATGAGTGCGTGTAACTTTCCTTATTTATAGTAGCTTGCCTGTAGAAGTACTGGGAACTTTAAAAATAGGTAATATAGCTGTCCACATCTGGCTTAGGAAATAAATTTATAGATTGTCCACTGCTTTCTGCGCTTTTGACTAACAGCTCGTTGTGTATAACTAAAGGACTGGCATTGACGTCACCATTATTATTATTTTTTTTTTTTTCACCTGTTACGAGAGGAGAATTAGCGCAGGTTTATGTATTTGTAGTATCAGGATGGACTACGATTCTTTTAGCGGACTATAATTCTTTTAGCAGGAGGAACAAGGGCTAGGATGATTCACTCTTCCTGTCCGTGGCAAAACAGATTCACAAACGATAATTTTTCACGTATCCAGGATTTTGTTTTTGTAGGATGAACAATGATATAAGCAAAGACTCCTATACCTCCCCTTCCTGGGAAATCAAATCACATAGGACAAGGATTAAAGGTCAAAGAACAGATCGTATGTGAAGGAGCACAGCAGTTTTTATCTTACCGTTATTTTTCATCGTGCCTACCACCTTTGCTTTGACTGCACATACCCTATAGCATATAAGATGGACAACGGATTATTAATGCTAAGTAACGTTCGTTCGTTTTAAGATTTCCTCCACCTATAGTGGAGGCCGGGCCATACATTAGCGCTAAGTAGTAACACTCAATTTACCTTTATAGGGTAGGACACCGCAGAGTAAAGGGTAAAGAGTGGATGTCCAGCCGTGTCTTTACAGCTACTGTCACCTTTCTAGCTTTTCTTGTTCGGCAGTAAGTCGATGGGATGACAAAGTATGCTTCCCTTTCCACTGGGTGCAGCCAGAAACCCAACAATGGTATGGCATGGTGAAAAATAGGTGGCTCCGAGGGCTGATAAATGAATGGAAACTCCTGCGGTTCTGTTCTCGGATTGTCTGTTTCGTCTGATACTACTAAATAATGATAATAATAATAATAATAACAATAAGGAAGGCGCCGTGGCATCACTACTTGCTGTGGTTTATTTCGAAGTAGGTCTCGTTGGCCTTTCACTCAACGTATTTTTGTGATTATTTCTTTTTAACAAAATTAACACTACCTCAAATCACTTACGTCCAAATGAATTATCTCAAGGTGTTGGAATAAAAAGAGTCGCCGAGACAGTTGTTGGCGACAATTTTCCCCCTCACAGGATCAAAATGTGGCTAGTATTTCTCTGCATGCAGGACCAGACCATTTTATTCAACAGAAATTGAGTCTTAGGAACCTGACAAAGTTAACACAATCACAATTAACTCCTTCATGGTCGAAACAACCACAGTATTGTTCCACTCACCCCCAAGCGATATTAGCTAAAAGTGAGTCTTGGGAGCCTACTGTATGACTCACCAACTGAATAAAATCGTCAGATGTTATTCCAAATTAGATGCTACGTTTGACGCGATGATGTGGGAGTTTAGCATAAAACTAAATACAAGTTCAAATTCAAGCATACTGCTTATTCATTGTGAACATATGAAAATATGAGCTGAAGTATTCAGTAATAGTAATTTGTGAACATATAAGAATACAGTTCACTTCAAACATACAATGTGTTCATTGTGAACATGTGAAAATACCTTACCTGGCAATAAAATCTTCAAATTAAATATATTCACTGAATGAATATATGAAAAATAAAAATGCTAATATTACACTAAAAATGCTGTAGACTAACTTTGTATTGCTACAAAGTAAACTGTCAAGTATCCCTCGTTATTTCCGAGGAATAGATTAAAATTTGCTGGTAGTAACAAGAATAAAAACAAAAATCAACTAAGTAGAGTAAGCACTAAAAATGTTAATAATTGAATTCATCATCCAATCACAATTATCCCAATATAAACAGGCGCATCGTGGCCTGGGGCTAGACTACTCAAGTCCTGACATTTATGGCAATGGTGACCATCCACACGTCCCTGAGTGTCATTAGGCAAACAAGAAACCCCAACCATCTCTCAAATGGTAACCCATACAGGCTCCAGCCGGTTGGAGGGCCTTAACCTACTAGGCCACCACGATGGCAGTTTGTTATGTCCATCTGCCATATTATAAACCTTAAGGGTCAGATTTTAAGGGCATAAGAAATTTTGGAGTAGACTTCAGGTACCAGAAAGTATTTTCAGTGTTAAGTTTTATAGGCTTACATCAATTAATCAAGTGTTTTGGTCTTGCAGTGATGGAGTGCCCGAGTGAGGAGCACGGTGGGCCTGCCGGTCTGCCCCTCACCACGCCGCCTTCCGAGACCCAGATAGATAACTTTGCTAAGCTGGGTGACACGTGGCCCAGTTGACTCGAGCGGGAACGTGTGTGGGCTAGATTCAGGGCAACTTTACCCCATTTTCCCTCACAATTACTCCGCTCCGCCGACAGCTACAGTGAAGTTAGGTAAGCAAACATTCTCAGAAATTAGACAAACAATTTTTTTTTTTTTAACTTAGTCCCTGATACAGTAAAGCTAGGCTATTAACATTTTCAGTATATATATATATATATATATATATATATATATATATATATATATATATATATATATATATATATACATTATTTTTCTACATGAAGTACTACCGGATGATTTTATTCAGCTTAAGGGACAAGGATTTGGGCGAGTAGAGAGGGAACTTTCCTACCCGGTGTCTCCGCAAAGTTACTCCAGTAATTATTCCTACCGTTAGACAATTTCCTTTTTCAGCTTTATACTTTACCTACCAGCAGACGATTTAATTCAGTTCGACTAAGATCTCATACTGGAAGGGTTTAGGACTTTAGGAGGACAACTACTCAAGTTCAGAAACTAATTTCATGTGACAGTCCAAATTCACCGTCCATATTTAGCAGAGTTCCACCAGATATTGTTTAATTTGCAGAATGCAAGTTCCTGCTGCTGTTTATGAACAAAACTGAAAGATGTTTTATGTAAATACGTAATTGCCTGTATTTGAAAAGTACCTCAGTAAATGTCAAAAGTAATATATTTAAGCAGTACATTCTGTTTCTTATTATGCCACCTTGCCTACATAATTTTGTGTATACTTTTATATAATTGAAATAGTCGAGCCCAGTATGACCGCATTCTTATGTTCATTATTCGTATTTATCTACTTGTAAACAAACGCGTACTAAATAGTTTGCGTTAACGTTAAATAAAATGCCAGATTGGTCATACATTTCTAAATCGGAGAAATGAATTCCCCGGGCATGGAATTGGTCGATCATATAGCCCTTCTAGGTGACGGGAGAGCGCTACCTCTCCCTTCAGGGGAGCTACCCGGGCGGGACGCTAACTCTAGACCCTTTGGTCTTGAGTAAGGTGCTCTACCACTGAGCCACCCTGCCCTATTTCTAAATTGGAATAATTTGGTAACGTTACCGCACACAAATCGGGATTGTTTGCTAGCCTGATATGTGTCGCGCGCACAGCATGTTACGGGCAATCCTCAGACTTGTACTAACTTTTCTTGCTCTGCGTGGTTTGATACATGTTATTAAGCATTATAATCATTTCAGTGAAAACCAGTCAGGAACCTGGGATCATGCTCTACAGTCATCATCATCCGGATATGGAAGTGGTCTCGCAACATCGGACGTCAGCCAGAAAGAAAGAGCTGCCTTGAACGCCTGCCTCCCAGTTGACGATGATGACGATGACAGCGACTGGGGAGAGGACGAATGGCCAGTAGGACGCCCCTTGCCGTTACCGGAGTGGGGTTGTGAGAGGCCTGAGGTAAGGTTTGTCAGTCCTGCCCATTATCACGAGTTCCTTCGGCGAGCGACCGAACACCTACGGGCTGCCCTTACCTCACAGCCCTACGACTCCATCTCCGACTTTGTGTGGTAAGTGCTAGCCAGTGATTACAGCTATTTAAATCTTGTACTGGCTGGTAGTACTACTCACTGAACACTTCATGAAATACATTTAGAGACCAAGTGCATGAAGCAACTGATTCAATTTAATAATCCAACAGTACAATAAATGAGAAGTCGGTAGAAGTCTGTTCATGTGTAAAAACCTCATGAGGTTTGAAAAACACAATTAGATCATTACGCAGACGAAAGAAAAAAATAATAAAGTTAATACTGGCAGAGGTACGCGTAAGCTTTAATTTATGGATCGTAGAGGAGTAAATTGCTGGCCTACGATATACAGTACAGGGTATCATGTTTCACGGATAAAGCATAAATAGCGTTTGTAGCCCAGTGCATGCTTCACTAACCACTTGCAACAGAAACTGGTGTTACACTACAAACTATTTTTCAGTATCTAGGTTTGTATATGTAATTGCTTCACCGACTTAGGTTTTATTTTGAAACTGTTAACGCATGATTTAACTTATTTTCCAGTGCAGCTCATACTCGGGAGAACATTTGGTACGGAAGGTATCGTGTTCTTAGATTAAGGTGATTACCAAACGGGCGCGGCGATTCCAACTATTCATACAAGTTCACAATCTGAAGGAAAGTAATTTTGGTACATATGCAACACGAGCAGTAAGTGTTTAATTTTGGCTGCAGAAAATGCTTATATATATATATATATATATATATATATATATATATATATATATATATATATATATATATATATATACACACACACAGCTGTGTTTGTGGGAGGGGATTTAAATAAGGAAGCCGCCAGTTCGCCCATAGAAGCTAGTAACCGACTGGACGCGTTTATTACCAACGATCTCGCCGAGGGGTTGCGTCAGTGCATCAAACACTCAAATCTGTAGGAAACCTAACGCTAACGATCCAGCCTAACCTAACTATCCGTAACTGGGAGGCTTCGCTCCCAGATCCCCCTTGATTTTAACCACCTTAGGATTGCCAAAGCCCCCAAATACCAATCGGGCCAAGTCCCAGTCCCTCCTAACTTCTATCTATCTATCTGTTGCAAACGCCTCAATCCCGTTCGGGGTGGCCACAAACAAATCGCCTCCACGTCGCCCTGTCCCCCGCCATTTCACTGTCCTGCTCCCAGCTCTCACCCCTCTCATATACCTCTCCACCCCATCCCTCCATCTCATCCTAGGCCTCCCCCTCCCCCCTTCCACCTCACTCACATACACTCTCTTCGTCAGTCTTTCACCCTCCATCCTCTCCACATGGCCAAACCACCTCCGTATATTCCTCCTAACGCTTCCTGTCACATCCACACCACAACGCTCCTTTATATGCTCATTTGTCAGCCTGTCTCTCCATGTGACTCCACAGGCTCCTCTTAAATGACTCATTTCCACTGCTCTCACTCTTGACTTGTGCCCTTCCAACAACGTCCAAGCTTCATTTCCATACGTTAAAGTTGGTATCACAATACTGTCATGTAGTAACTTTTCCACTTCCATGCTCACTTCCGTTTCTTATCATTGCATTCAAGGAACCAGCAACCTTTCTTCCCTGCTGTACCCTTTCAAGCACTTCACCATCCAAACCTCCATCCTTACTCATCACACTACCCAAGTACTTAAACATACATATTCCAATTCCTCACCATCCATCCTCGCTGTACATTCACTGACTTCACCCCTCTCAAAGACCATCACTTTACTCTCCTGCATTCACCTTTAGATTCCGTTTCTTACGCACTGTCCCAAACTCATCCGCCAAGCCTCGCAGCTCCCCTTCGTCTTCACTCAACAACACAGTATCATCTGCAAACAACAGTACAGGGATCTTCCAAACACTGCACTCTCTCATCAGGGCCACTCCAACATCCACTACCCTACCTTGTACCTCTTTTATTACCCCATCCATGTACAGATTGAACAACTATGGAGACATGACACATCCCTGTTTCAACCCAACCTTCAAGGAGAAAAATTCACTCAGTTCACCATCCACACCCACTGCAGCCTTAGCACCATCATACATACTCTTCACAGCATTCAGCAACTTCCCATCTACTCCATATATTCTTAATACTAATCTTAATTAAGTCAGTCATAACCTAACATATCCAAACCAAACCTATCCTGTCCTGACTTAACTGAAATCATCCAAACCTAACATATCGGTAGAGTATTTCAAATTCTGACAAAAGTAAGACATGCCTTTGAAGTATGGCAGTAAGTTCTGCGCTTGGTGGTAACGTCATTGATGTGACGGTATGTGTGATATTTGTATAAACAAGTCTTTACGTATTTCATAGATAAAATAGAGAATGCTCTGTATCTGTGGCAGTCTGTGAAGCGTAACAACCTGTGAAAGACTCATTTCAGTAGGAAACTAGAATGACACTCAGAGCGCATACCTCCACCAAGGTCAAACATGCAGTTCATTTTAATTCTGTCAAGTCTAATCCAATATGGAAAAAGACTACCCCTGTAGAAAAGCATATTTAAATCTGCTAGATCCGGAATTTTATATGGATCCCCGCCAAACGGTACACATTCGTAGATACCAACATCCTAAATATGCCTGATTTTTTCATCAAGATCCCTGCAATATTCACTGAAAATTTTACGAAAATGGCGAAAAACGCCCAATCTCGTAGTGTTAAAGTGAAAAAAAAAAAAAATAAGCCCTGGATCCGCACCTTTATACGGATCCGCACCAAAATTTAATGGAGTCCACTCTGGGCCAAGACCCATTCGTCCATCAAGTTTCGTGGAAATCCGTCCAGTAGTTTTTGTGTAATCTTGTTCACAGACCAACCAACCAACAAACAAACAAACGGACAGGGGTGAAAACATAACCTCCTTGGCGGAGGTAATAAGGAAATGCCGCGCCCGTTGGCAAAGAATAACCCAGGTGCAGTTGTCTACATTAGCCTGTAGTGCCTTTACTTTTTAAATAAGTTTTAGTGTAAGATATACTGGTATACGGCTTGAAGTATTCAAATAAAGGATATCATAAGCAGTGATTGGCTATAGCCTCTTGTGTAGGCACTG
The DNA here is from genome assembly GCF_032717465.1 of Coenobita brevimanus. Classification (NCBI taxonomy): domain Eukaryota; kingdom Metazoa; phylum Arthropoda; class Malacostraca; order Decapoda; family Coenobitidae; genus Coenobita; species Coenobita brevimanus. The sequence continues at coordinate 67,045,591 of NC_136954.1, read as the reverse complement.
AGTTGATAAGTTGTTTATGTATTGCTGCTATATAAGTTTTCATAGTATTGTCACGTAATTAACCAGTTCAATATGGATAGATCGACTAAACGTGTAACGGGTAAGCCATACAAATTGCAATATTGAGTAGTAAGGTTGAAAAGATATAACTTCAGATATCTCTCACAATTTCCGTCAGCGTAACTTACATTCATTTGTCCATTATTTTTTGTGTAGGTTTGCGCGTGAGTATGTGAACCAGCGCCGCGAGTACCCAGAGCTAAGCGAGTTCTACCGCGACTATGACCCGCCGATGGTGCCAGGACGTTATACTTGCGTCGGTTTGGCCACGGATCTCGCCACCAGACTGGCTCACATGGAGGACTCTTACCCCGGATTGAAGGATGCCACGTACCAGGTAAAACCTCATTCTTCTACTCCCCCTTCGTTCTCTCTCTCTCTCTCTCTCTCTCTCTCTCTCTCGTGTGTGAGTGTGTGATAACAGCAGTAAGCATTACGTACTGGGAAACAAAAAGTAACAAATCCAATATTATTTAGACTTTTAACCCATTTCTCAACTCCCTTGGTGTCTCCATCACCGAAGGTGGAGGCATTTTCATTTGAGGCCGTAGCCTATTCATGAAAGATCTTGGCTAATTTCTGCAATGAGGAAGCCTCTGCAGCAGTTACGTATTATTATGAATCTTCTCTTTTTTAGCATTTATTTTATATTCACTCGTGTGCCACAAAATTGTTTGGTATTAGGAAGTAAATGCAGTAAAGTGCCTCATCGTGTTAAAGTAGTTAATGGTACAAACTTTCATTTCTTGTCCTTCAGGTGTCATGTGAGGAGGAGACCAGTTTGCAACCATACATGAAGGTTAGGGAGCCACCAGTAGCACGCTGCCTTAAGGAACACGTGTTGCTCTGTGTCAGGATGCGTATTAACCAGCGTTCTGGTGTCATATTGTTTGACCCGGGCTACCACATTGCAGAGCCCATCACCGTCATGGAGGACGGTAGGTTTCCACAGTCCGACGTCTTACAAGGAAGCACCGCACGTGAGGAAGTAAAGAGGTATTATCGCTACAATTTCCTACCAGGCAACACCGCCTTCGTGAAGTGGACCGTTGAGGAATTCAGAAATGGCGTCCTTCACAAGGAATTCAGTAATGTGATTCACGTTGCCAGGCCTTTCCTGTCCGGTATTGACATTGCCGAGCGTCGAGTGCTGGTGTACAGGTTCAAGACACTGCTTGGCCGAAATGCTGAGGGAAAATTGACCTGTGGAGCGTACCTGCCCATAAGGACAGTCGCCAAGACTACCATAACCTTCTTCCACGAATTTGAAGGGGAAATGAAATTTTGCAAAAAGCCCCTTAGTTACTTTCTGCAAGGGAACACAGCTTTGGGAGAGGAAGAAGTGGTTGATCTTAATGTAGAAGAGGCCATTGAAGCTGTGGCGAAGGGAACAGCTCGCACAACAGAGGAACTCCGAGAAACACTGGTTGAAATAGCTTATCTACTGCAAGATGACAACTTCCTGAGGCAACTGAAGGAATTGGATGAGGCTATTGATGATATTCCCAAAGTAGAGGGTTAGGCAGATTACAAAGCCGAAAGAAAATTTGCTTATTAGTAACCATTTTACAGTGTTTTTAATCACTTCACTCCAGTGACTTTTTGGTGCTAACGTACCAGTTTGTCAACTCGAGTGACTTTTCATCTGGACGGGTTGGATATAGCTTTCAATAATCTCTTCATTTTGAGATTTTTCCAGGGTTGTAGGAAATTGTGTGCAGCAGCAAGAATATGTTGGAATAATAAGTCATCGGATGGAAGAGGGTAAATTACTAAACTAAGACGAATGTCTTCACTAACCATTTTCTGGTACGTTTAACAAACAAAGGATTATTTCTGCCTTATCACTGACTTAACTCCATTACCCCGTGAAAACTCAGGGTGATGATGGATCAATAAATGGTGACAGTTAAAATAGTTGTTCTTCAGTGTCCTGTTTAGCTTCACAACTGACTGGCTGTCCTAAGTATTGTTAATACTGGGATAGAGTTGTTCTGATATATAAAAAAGAGAGAGAGATGAGAAATTAAACTCTGCTTATGACTAAGCCAGTCGTTGTTACGGAAGGTGGTAGTATGTTGTGGCTGTGGCCACTGGGTTATTGTGAAAGTCTTGGGTCGTAACGATAAAAGAGCCTAGCCACTTTTTGCGAGTCTGAAAATTTAACTGAAGTGTTTGGTAGCTGTATGAGTGACGGCAAACATAGGTTATATTATTATGCAGTCATAAACACAAAGCTTAGGAAAGTTTATAAATACGGACCTTAACTATTGAGAAAACTGTCTGTAGGGTCGTATTGAGTGGCATAGGAAGCATCGTAGCACCTTGGCGTTTTTTTTTTTTTTTTTCCATTTTACATTTTAGCATTTTCGTGCATGTTCTATACCATTTTAGTGTGCACCAATACAAGAGAATATCGAGGTGTAATGTGCAGAATTAATTGCTAAGGAAGAAGTGCTATGAAGCCTCCAGTGCTCCTTAAAATACGGCAGTGTCACGGCGATTATGTTATTGAGATGGACATCTATCCGGCCAAGGTATGGTAAAAAAAAAAAAAATTACGTTTTCAGTCAGGTTGTCTTTTTCTATTGGATCGTTGTTATTTTCAGAAAACTATATAGTTTAGGAGGGACATTTGGAACCGTAGAGTTTAGATAACCGCTACATTACCTGGGAACTTTGAAAGCAAGTAAAATAGTCTGACGACCAAAAAAAAAAAAAAAACGTCATTGGACTGAAGGGTTAACACCACCCATTTTTTTTTTTCTGCCTCCTGATTCTTTCATTCAGCTTAGGATAAACTTATTAATCTTAGCTTTCGACGTTGCGTACATTAACTCCTTCATTAAAAGAGGTCTATATATATATATATATATATATATATATATATATATATATATATATATATATATATATATATATATATATATATACGGTGTATATAAAGTGAGGCTAGTCACTCATCTTTAATGTCAGGACCAATTTGCCTAGCCCTGGGCTCCTACGCTCCTCATGGGGCCACGTAGGATTGGATGATGAATGAAATGAATATATATATATATATATATATATATATATATATATATATATATATATATATATATATATATATATATTGCCTGACTCCTTAATCCCATACGGGGTGGCCACTAACAAATCACCTCCACGTCGCTCTGTCCCCCGCCATTTCACTGCCCTGCTCCCAGCTCACACCGGCCTCCCTCATATACCTCTCCACTCCATCCCTCCATCTCATCCTTGACCTCCCCCTCCATCTCTCCCCCTCCACCTCACTCACACACTCTCCTCGTCAGTCTCTCTCCATCCTCTCCACATGGCCAAACCACCTCAATGTGTTTCTCCTAACGCATCCTATCACATCTACATCAACACCACAACACTCCTTCACATCCTCATTTGTCAGTCTCTTTCCATGTGACTACATGCTCTTTTCAAATAACTTTTCCACTGCTCTCACTCTTGACTTGTGTCCCTCCAACAAGGTCCAAGCTTCACCTACATACGTTAGAGTTGGTATCACAATACTATCATGTAGTAACTTCTTCACTTCCATGCTCACTTCCCTGTTTCTTATCACTGCTTTCAAGGAACCAGCAACCTTTCTTCCTTGTTGTACCCTTTCAAGCACTTCACCCTCCAAACTTCCATCCTTACTCATCACACTACCCAAGTACTTAAACGTACTCACATTCTCCATTTCCTCCTCATCCAACCTCTCTGTACATTCACTGACTTCATTTCTCTGGAAGTCCATATAACTTTACTCTTCCCTACATTTACCTTTAGATTCCGTTTCTTACACACTATCCCAGACTCATCGACCAAGCCTTGCAGCTTCCCATCGTCTTCACTTAACAACACAGAATCATCTGCAAACAACAGTACAGGGAGCTTCCAAACACTGCACTCTCTCATTAGGGCCACTCCAACATCTACTGCCCTACCTTGTATCAGCAAGAAATGGGGGCAGGAGTCGGGAGGAAAACTCTAGTACAGTAGCGAACATTTGATATCTCTGCCAATTTCGAAGTTACAAGAAAAATAGACACTAATTTGGAAATCACAAAAATCCTCAGTTATTTTCACATCATAGACAACACGCAATTCCCAATAGTTTTTCCGTAAATCGAGGAAACGATTTCTTATAAGGCAGATAAGCCTAACAGGTTGCTTGAGTAGCGTAACTTTTCCTACGAGATTTTGTCTTTTCAAAACAAATAGTTGGCTACCTTGTTTGGCCCTAGACATAAAATTAAAACAAGAGGATTATTGATTTTTGGAAATGTGAGGGAATATTTTTGGTGTAATCTAGTAAGTTCTTTTTAGTAATTACAGGTAAGGAAATCAGAGGAAAATGATGAGCCACATGAGAATATTCAGCACTGCCTGACTTGCTCGCTCGCTCGCTCGAACACGTTCCACATTTTCAGTGTGGATGCCTATTACGTGTTTTATTTTCCGACTGCTGGGTCACTTTCAGGGAAAAGGTCTTAAAAATAAGCCTCGCATGACTGATTAGCAAAAGGAAAACCTTATGAGGGAGAATCCAGCCATCCTGCTGGACAAGTTTCACCTAAATTCCGCCAGTTTGAGACACAGGATTCAGTTATAAGCTTAATCGTTGAAGTAGACCGTTCCCCAAACTTAGTGTGGTTGTGAGGAAAATTGTAATGAAGTGAATAAATTAAGTACCTGGTTTCATTTATATACATTGATAATACTGAAATTATTCTAGAGCCTCAGGGTAGAGAATCACCCAGTAGGCTATCATCTAACAATGACGAAATGATGTGATGGACCTGATTTGACCAGAACTGGCAGTGATGAACTAGAATAGATATTCGAGTTGGCTAACTGCTTTGAATGAAACTGAAGTGGCGTGAATGTGCGAGATTAGACGTAGAGGACCTGAATGAATATATGAATGACGAATTAATGGGTCTAAGTGCATACTAATAACCTTGAATTACCTTAATGAACCAAAATTTACCTAACTAGATCTGATATGACAAAAAAAGGACCTTGCTTTCTCTGATGTCAAAACGTGGCTGTTAATTATGCCCAGAAAGAATGGCTCTACCTCCGTCAAGTGGCATCAATTGAACAATGGCTCAAACAGGAAAATCATGACATTCCGATTGCTCTTCTGACAGATTGTTATGCTAGCTGAAGGGTATACCAGCACGACGCAGGTAAGTGGTCGACGGATGTCTTTGTTCAATTATAAAATAGATGGATTTAAGAAAGGAATCAAGACGAGAGTAATGGCTGATAGTCTTTTATTTTTCGCTGCTATGTGGCTGTCGTGATACTTCTACGAGTGTGAATACCGTGCTGCAACTATTTCAATGGTAATCAATAGCGCTACAGGTGTTAACCTTTACAGGATCTGAAATACTGGGATATAAAGTAGTTCAAGTAGCGAATATGAAAGGTAGTTAGTGATTTTGAGCGAGAATTATATCGTAAAGAGATATAGCACATCGCCGCTGGTACTGGTGAAGGGTGCCCTCCAGTGGTGACACCGATAAAGACAGGCGGCTCCGTTGCCTGGTAATCCCTCAGCTTCTTCCCCATTCTCTACTAGGAGAATGGTGGACTGCCGGAGAATGGCAACTCTAGCCTGCAGTCTACTGTGTTCACATTCAGGTAAGGTTAAGGTTATAACTACATTAACAGTCACTGAAGTGTTTACCTTCACAAGGGCGTGAATTGTTCAAATGGAAGAATTCTATCTATCTCTTTATAACCAGATGCCATAATCCCTTGTAGGGTGGCCATTTGACATAATTGTTTCACGGGGAGGGGCACTAACACTCCCCCAAGTCACTTGTTAACACGTATTGGTTGGTTATATGGTTACCACCCAGCGCCGTAAATGGTTTCCTGACTTACGGAAAACCGTTAGGCTTGTCAGTGTAAAACCGTCTGAAAAGAAGAGTGGTAAAGTGAGACAGGAAAGATGGAAGAAATAGGAAGAAAGGAGGGCAGACATAGAAAAAGAATGATGAAGGTGAAAGAAGTAGGCAGCATTACATCAAGTGAGTGGATGATGGTCACCACCACCTACCACAAATGGAAGAATTACAAAGAGGTATAGATTCACACAAGTTCACGTGGGCCCTTCGAGCCCCTCGCACTTGCTCCCGCGGAGAGCTCTCGCGCTCCTGTAACTATGGGTAAAAAATTCTACGGAGATCCTGTGCCGGGCGCCGAGAGAGGCGTTTTTTGGTCAAAATGTGATTGCTCATTGAATATAGTAAAAGTTTTTCAATCGTGATGGGACCAAGTTTTTTAACATTGCGATTTTTTTGCGATTTTTATGCCAATTTTGGTGCGATTTGAATGTGTAGTTTCGGCTGCCCAAAACACACACACACACACACACACACACACACACACACGACTAGTACTATAGTATATTAGATAAACAAATTCACTGTCGGTATTCTAACAAATGTAAGAATTACAAGGAGGAATAACAGCACAATAAACATAGAGTAATTCCACTATCGGCATATAAACAAATGTTCACATGAATTTAAAAAAAAAGTAGTATACCTACCCAATAAATACACCTTCAGTAACAGCAGTAATAGTAGTAGAGTAACCTCGGTCTGTCTGGCCAAGCAAACCCATCAACCGCAGGCAAGCAGTGAACCAATGTTCCCTTGCGGTAGACAAAGATTTGGTTCCTGAATGGATCTCGTATCTCTCCACCCAGTTAACTGGGTCACCATACTAGACCACAACACCTCGTTATTTGGTGTGATGGTTACCACCCAGCGTTGTAAAAGGTTTCCCGAGTTACAGGAAATCTTTAGGGTTATAATTCAGTGCAGAGCCACCTCCAGAAGAGACAGGCAGCACCACATCAAGTGAGTAGATGATGGTCACCACCACCTAGGCTACCACTACTCAGCTTCAGTAGTGGGTGAATAGCCAATGAAGGTGATGTCAGTGTGGGTAGGTTATACTTTTTCTTGAGCCACCTGAATGTTAGATCAAATTAATGTAGGCATTATTGACAGTGTATTTTTCCCTGGCCAGTGATGCTAAATCTAATGTATATAGCTTGTACAGGAGTATAATTCCTCGTGGTCAGTGAAGGTAAAACCAATTTGATATAATTCATGCATGTTGAAATTAAAGTCAATTTGGTTTTGATTCTTCTGAAACCATTGAACTTGTAGCTGGTGTGGGTATAATTCTTCCGTACCCGCTGAAGATGAAGCCAATGTGGGTATAATTATTTCATACCGCTAAAGTTCAAGTCAGTATGGAACTACTCTAGACACTGAAGTAGAAGCCAGTCAAATTTCGCGGGGTGAGCAGCGACGCCATCTTTGTAAACAAGAGGCTGGGGTGAAGTGGAGTAAGGGTTGTGTGCAGTCCGTGGTTGTGTGGGTGCTCCTGTCTTTGCCCAGGTGACTATTATAAATGTATTTAGTGCATGAAGGCATAGCTAACTGCTTACATTCACCGTCACTCATGATAATGAACGTATGATTGCTTGTTGTATTAGGCTTGGTTATGCAGCGGTCACAAAACATTAAACCTTAACAATTTACTGTATGGTGTTTTGAGTATATTTGGTATGCTTTTATTATTGCTGGTGTGTGTGTGTTGGATGGCTTCTACGTTATGCTATTAGTGAATATTACAGGTAAAGCTATGCTTTATTTGAAGCAGTAGAAGCACCTTGCGAAATAAATTCTTCTTCCCGATAGTCCGATATATTTTTCTGATTATTTCTGGGGTGGTAAATAAACGTTTTTTGCAAAATTTATTGCCCCCTTCGTTTTTTAGCTGTTCCGCCATGTCGTTTGAATTGCAAATGGCAGGAGGGGTGGAAGGGACTGTCCTAAGAAAACCTAACCAAACCTAGCTTAACTGTACCTAATAAGTTAATCTAACCTAACCTAACTTAGCATTCATTTGGGAAACAAAATCCGCCTTTCAGTATGTTGAGTAAGATTCTTCTGTTTTTTTGTCAGCAAACAACCGTAGGTAGCCTATGTCATAAGGAATGTGATGATAAAAACAATGGGAAATTTATGAGCAAGAAAAGGTAATTTACAACTGTGATTATAGAAATATACAGAGAATGAATTGGAGGAATGTGAACTGAATTGGTAAAGTCTCCCTGCTGCTTCAAGTAAAGTGTACTCTTACCATATTACAGCTAGCAATGTGCTTTTCGTAAAGTTTGTATACACCCTACTTTAAGTCTTTGAATCCTAGTTATTTAATATTTGCCTCCACCAGACAATTGATTAAGAAGGATCTCTAACTAGGTAATAATTGGAAAGGGCTTAATGATGGCTGTATGTGACTCCTTGTATTTGATGTCTCACCAGAACAGAATAAAATAATTTTAAGACTGCAAGAATGGGGTGCTTTCAGACCTAGTATTCTGGTAGATGTCACCACCATTGGGACAGACACATTCCCCGAGCTGTTTAAACAGCATATTTTTCCTTGTCAAATATCTACACTTGTGTGAAACTGTGAATCATAGTAATGTCATATACCGTAATATAAATACAGTATTCCCTCCACTACTCAATGTAATAGAGCCAAAGGCATGTCTGGAAAGTGGGCCCCTGCCTGCTGGACTGGTACTTAACCCTTAGCTGCCTGTGGGTTCCTGGCCGCAGCAAATTCCTCCCCACGAGTGATTTCCGAGATTTTGGAAAAAATACCCTTACTTCAAACAATTATATCTGCCAAACTATAATAGGTAGAGAATCAAATGAAAGTTCATAAGACTCATCAACTCTTCCTCTTTCCATTGAAGGTATCCCGAGGTCTCTAGGTGGTCCCATTGATGAGTAAGGATGAGTTGAAGACGAGTGGTTTTTCACGTTTTGGCACGCAGCTCCGAGCGCGGTCCACTGGCCATGGCCTTGGCCCAGCCAGCTAGTGTTGACTTTGAATTTCTGGGGTGAAGTTGGGGTTGTGTCTCTTTGTGTTTCCTCTAGGGATGTGTCTCTTGTCTACATTTTGAATAATTGTATTGAAAGTGTGCACAGCGGTGTTGATGTTTATGATGGGTGTACTGTTTTTGCTTCAAAGTGTTGTTCAGTTTCATTTGTGAAGGCTTCCCAGTTATTATAATTAGTGTGTGTGTTTCTCTGGCCAGCTGGGGTGATTCTGGTTTTGGTAGTGATGATGGTTGGGAGGCGGTGAGAGCCAAGGATTTTGACTACTCTTCAGGATGTTGTGGGGGTGAGGTTTGAGGAGCAAAAGGTGATATTTGGAAATGACTGGGGGAAGAGAGCTTGTGTGGGATATGGGTGTGTTGATGGAGATTGTTAAGGATGAAAATATGATCTTTTGGGGATTGTAGTACCAGCCTTCTGCCTGTGTCAGGAATTGTTGACATGCCAAGTCAATGCCTTGGCATTGAAATCACCACCTAGGATGATGTTGGGTATGTTAGTATGTGTATATGATTAGAGTAATTGTGTGGTACTGTGGGGGATGACTGGGGAGGGAATGTATGTATTGGCAATTATGTGTAATTTGTTGCCTGTGCATATTTTAATTGATTGTATTTCTGTTGTGGTGTCATGCGGTGGGAGAAGTGATTTTGTGTGTGGACTAGTATCTGATAAGTTAGTGGATTGGTGTACCAGGGTGATGAGTCCACTGCCACCGCTGCCAGTCCGTTCTTGTCTGATGGTGGTAAAATTATGAAATGTACGTGTTTTTTGTGTTCTGTGTAGTTTTGTTTTTTGTGTTCTGTGTAGTTTTGTTTTTTGTAATATGGCAGTGTGTATGTTTTGGAGTTTGATGAATTGTGTGAGTTCTTGTTTTATGGTGTTTATGCCATCTATGCTTATTTGGAGAATGTTAATGTTGTGTGTACGATGTTTGTTGGGTGCTGCAGCATGGGGGGTAGGTGGGAGTGTGAGTGGAGGGGAAGGGGTAGGAGAAGGTTTCGATAGAGATAAGGATGGGGGTGGAATGGGAGAGGTTGGGGGATTGGATGTTGTGGGGAGGATCAGTGGGTTAGGCTGAGGAGGTGTGGAGGAAGTAGGAGAGGGGCTGGTGGGGGGAAGGAGTATAAAGAGAAGGTGCCTAGTTGAAATAGTCAGTTATCTGTGATCCACAAAGTTCATGCCCTGATAAACATGGGTTTGCAACAACAGTAGTTTGTTACCACAAGAAAAGGTATATGTAGGCTATGGTACAAACCTTGCTTAACAGAGCAACTCTGTCTTGACAGCAGCATTATGTATTTCATACCAGGGGTAAATGAAGGTTGTATGTGACTTGTCCATTTCAGAAAGTCTCTCCAAGTTAAATAAAATTGCCAGTATGAACTAGTTCTAATCTTAGCTAACCCACTTAGTACACCAGTGTCCAACTTTGGGTGACTAACTAACCAGGCCAAATGTATTCATTTAAGCTCAGAATAATGTAGCTTAGCATATTCTTGACCTCAGAGAAAAAATGTTTGCAGCTGACATTTTTCTCACCAGATGGCTGAGAAGTGGGATGAGGGAACCAATGACTCCCCAGAGGTGGTGTATGAAGGCTTCTCACCCCCTGCCCCAGCCCTCTGCTCAGCCTCAGCCCCCTCCTTTGTAGGCACAGAGGATGGTGCTGTAAACACCCCTGCTGCTGCTACATCCACTTTTATTCAGGCTGTTGTGGAAAATCAGGTATGAGATGAGTTACACTGAAATTCCATGGTTTGCTAGTAATGTGTGGCTTACAGTCACACCTCGGTATGCAGTGGGTTTACGTCAAGTGAAGCTTATTTCATAATAATTTATCATATACCAAGGTCAACATAGCATGGGTTCATTGGGCAGAGGAAGGGGGCAGAAGATTGTATCACCTAAAATCTAAAAAAAAAAAATCGCCCTTTTAGGCTTGCCCTCAGTGCCTTCAGTAGTGCCATGCTTTCCACTTGGGGGAAGCATCCACGCCTGACGTGATTTCCAAGTCACAGGTTTCAGTATTTCACACACCAAAAAGTTATCATTCCACTTAAAACGGTGAACCCTTGCTATATTGAACAGTTTGGGGGGAAGTTTTGTTTGAAAAACTGAAAGTTTGATAAATGTGAGGGTCATCCCCCAGGTTGGAAGTCAGACACATGATTGAAAATAAATGATTACAATGCAGTAAACAGTCAATTATCCATTGCTGCAATATCCTGCCCAACGCATTATCCAATGCTGCTGGCTCAGCTCTATTAAAGCAATATCCGGCAAAATTATGCAATATCCGGTGTTGAGGTGCATCAACTGGCTTGTATATGGTAGCCAGCCAGTGCTATATTACTGTATTGTATCATTACTTTTTTGTATTTTATGCATAATTTTCATCCTTATAGTAAAGTTTTAAGGATAGAGGTTCGAGACGGATAGTAACACAGTATCCGGCTCGACATCGGATATTAAGCAGATGGGGGGTACTATGCAATATCTGGTATTTTAATGCAGTATAACCAGTGTAGGACTTAGCTGAATTACATAGGATAGTTGAGAGTTTACTGTATTACATTCTAGTCCTGTTCTGTAAATATAAAAACACATTTATTGTACACCATAATGACCCATTTATCGACCCTAATTTGGTATAGCCGATGAAATTTTGGTGGGTTCAGAGGCATTCGATAAATCCAAAATACATTACATTGAGGCAAGGGTGTACTGTATTGCACACATACACTGGTATTTGGTGATACCGGCGATGTTTTAGTGGCCTTACATGCATGAACGTAATGAAAGGGAGACCATCACAATGAAAGTAAACATTGGGTGGCCATCATGGCTCAAACATCTGACAGTCAGCGAGTGCGGGAGGCTCCATGTATGCATGGGATTGTCATATTCTGCCATCTTAAGTGTTGTATAAGTGAACTTTGACATCATCATCGCAAAACAGGGTATACCTTTTAGTTCTTTATTCTTGATTTATTTCATGCCAAACTTACATATACCGAAGCCTGACTAATTCTGTCTGTCTATCTATATATAGCCCGACGCCCTAATCCTGCAAAGGGTGGCTGCAGACAAAACACCTCAAAGTTGCTCTGTCACCCACTATTTGGCTACTCTCCCCCCAACTTACTCCCCCCTCCCTCATATACCTTTCAACTCCATCCATCCACATCATCCTTGGTCTTCTCCTCCCTCTCCCTCCCTCCACTTCACCTACATACACCATCTTAGTCAGTCCTTCATTCTCCATTCTCTCCACATGTCCAACCACCTCAGTGTATTTCTCCTAATCTTCTCAACTACATCCACATCCACATCCACCCCACAGATTGAGTAACCAAGCTTGTGGCCACTGCTACTGATGGATTTCTGTACTTTATTTAATGATGAATGGGTGGATTTGACTTTGGTTGACAGTAGATGTCAATGTAAAGCTTCTATTACTACCCATTAGGGTGATTTGACAGTTTCTCCTGTGTTACTGTACCAGTTGTCTGAATTTATATATATATCTTAACAAGGACAGCCTATATTCTTCATCTCATTGTGCACTGCCTCTTTTTCCACAGGGTGAAGGGTCGCAGCCGCAAGTGGAAGCTGTGATAATGGACCGCAGTCGGCTGTGCTTCGTCTGTTGTGATGCTGTGTCTGATAAGAACTTTGAGTCTGTCCGTGCATCAATGAATCACTCACATGCACCACTCATTGTTCTTCTCACAGATGTTTTGGGATACAAGCTGGAGGAGAACAGTCTTCATTCACAGGTTGTGAAGACATTTTGAGTTTCACTATTGCTTGGTAATTCACACTTACTGTATGATTGCCCAAACAAGTGATGACATGCTATCTTTAAGTTTTGGACAAAATTCCTTGGGTCTGGCAACGTTCTTTTGATTGGGAGTTAGGAGACGGAAACAGCCTTTGCCTGTCCTGCAAACATTATTTATGGTGTAAAAAAACTAATCTTGCAAAAATATTAGTTTTGCCATCCATCCATCCATCATCTTATCCTACGTTTCCCCTTGAGGAGTGTAGGAGCCCAGGGCTAGGCAAGTTGGTCCTGACATTTAAGATGAGAGTGACTAGCCTCACTCTTCCCTGAGTGGCATTACGTGAGCAGTAAAGCCCAGCCACCTCTTGGAAATAAACCTTCACCTGCTCAATTCGATTGGATTGCCGTAATTACCCACTAAACCACCTGGCGCCAAAATTTGGTTATATGGTTACCACCCAGTGTAGTAAATGGTTTCCTGGTGTACAGGAAACCATTTGGCTTGTCACTCAGTGTAGAGGCACCCAAAGGCAGAAGGAAGAGGAAAGAATGAAGGAAAGAAAGACAAAAGAGGGAGTGTAAAGTCACCCGTAGGCAGAAGGACGAGGAAAGAATGAAGTAAAGTCAGAAGGGGAAGGAAGGAAAGAAAGGAGGAGGAGAGAAAAGGGCAGACACGCATGAACAGCACTACATCGGGTGAGTGGATGGTGAGCGCCCCCACCTAAGTTTAGCGTTTATTTATTTTTGGAGGGGTCAGTAACAACAATTAAATAAAAAGTGACATCTGGCATATTCCCACTTATCACCATGACTCATTCCAGCAGTATTACCAATGTAACAATTTTTAAAATTAAATTTAGAGGTTTTAAAAGCAATCTAGCTGGTAAAAATTAAGATATCTTCTTTGTATCTCGCGTTCTTTGAAAGTCCCGTCTAGCTTTTTTTTTTCCTCAATTATTTCCCTCAGTCTGGTGTGTTTTTTTACCACTTTTGAGACCGATCTAGCAGATTTCTACAATTTTCCTTTGGTAACACTGCATGCTGGGCCTAATGTCAGTCAGTCATTATCATGCCATGGATGTGAGTGGGTGTGTCTCAGCCTTTGTCATGATCACCCCCCCCCCACTTTTTTTTTATAATGAAATTCTTTTCATCTTTAGTTCTCTTCATTGTCGCACTCTTGCTTTTGACTATCACCCTCTACTTTTTTAGTTCTTTCATGAAGTTGACTATCGCCCTTTACTTCTTTAGTTCTTTCATGAAGCTGCCCTACACATTGTATTACATGTTGAATTTTCATCATGTGAATAAATGACCAATATTCCCTCAACAGTTGCACTGGTTTCACAAACTTAACTGAATACCAGCAGATTAATTTCCTTCTTAATAGCAACACAGGTAGTTAGGAGTTGCTCTTGGGCATATGCAATAATTTGTCCTTGGTTTTGGTCCTCTGCTGTGAGGGGCTCCATTTGGCAGATTGTTCTCCCTCTCTCTGTAATGTTTATCTGTTAACTTTCCTCTTCTTGATGTTTAGTTGCCAGGATATTCGTCTTGCTGGAATATTTGCTAAATAAAGAACAATAGTCTTCCTGCACTGACAGGCTGTAGTATCATGTTGCCGATCCATCTTGCTTACAGCACTCACGGGTTTTCCTGTGTAAATATCATCCCACATAGAGAATTAAATGTGGATAATAATATATTTTTAGTTGTTTATTTTTCTGATTTGATGGCACTCATGATTTCGACATTACCATTATCTGTGAGTTTTTATTTTATGGGACATTTTTCCTTCAGCATTGTTGATTAAGGATGTAAAATAAGTACTATGAGAGTTTCTCTGCATTTTAACCTGAAACCATTGAGTAATAGGCCATGCGTTTCACATTCTTTTGTACGGTTAAGCCCCAACTTTAGTACTGTATATTGTGGTTCCTCTCACATCCATCCATTCGTCCATCATCCAATCCCATGTTGCCCCCTGAGGAGAATAGGAGCCCGGGGTAGGCAAGTTGGTCCTGACATTTAAAATGAGAGTGATCAGCCTCGCTCATCCCTGCATGGCATTGCGTAAGCACTAAACCCCAACCACCCTTAACTTTTTCAGTGTTTCAGTAACAGAGAGTAGGCCAGCATGCTCTCCAATACAAGTTTCTCTATCAACACAAAACTGCGTGCACAGTACGCACTACACTTCCTTTTCAAAATAAAAAAAAAAGTAAAATGGCACACTACAACAATGCCTCAGAGTCCCCAGGGGGGGGGGGGACAATAAATGCCCACCATCCGCCCCTTTCCCGGTGACGACTCTTTGAGCTACCTGGATCCCATGTTTGACTCACTTCTTCATTTCTGCATCATTCGCGGCTTTTCTTCTAACTTTCTGTTTGTTGAACACCACCTCTCCTCCACTAAACCCCATCTTCTCTTCCTTACTGAGACTCAGCTGAGGCAACTGACAGTAAACCCTTTTCTGTATCCTCCTACTTTCTCTATACTCCTTTCAAAGCCAAAGGTGCATGTTGCGTATATGTACGCAACTACTGTACTTATCTTGCTCTCGTGTTCCTGAACTTGATTCTTCTGAATTCTCTACTCCCTGGCTTTGGCGTTCCTGTCATTCTCTGACTAAATATGTCTGCACTGTTTACTTATCTCGTAATTCTGCTGACTGTCAAAAATTCTTTGACTATCTTACTTCTACGATAGAAGAAATTCTATCCATTTCCCCATTCTCGTAAATCTCCATTCTAGGAGAACACCACCACCTTTGGCTCCCCTCTCCTTTCACTGATCCACCTGGTGAACAAGCCTTCATCTTTTCTATCTTTAATGACCTAGAGCAGCTTGTACAGCACCCTACCCGTATCCCTGACTGCCTTGGAGAGAGCTCCAACATACTTGACCTCTTCCTTACAACTAATCCTTCTGCTTACACTGTTAATCTTTTCTCTCCTTTGGGCTCCTCCGATCATAACCTTGTTACTTTTACCTGTCGTATCGCTATGGTACAGCTTGCGGACCCTTCAAAGAAACGTCGTCTGTGGCACTTTGGAGCTGCTGATTGAGAGGCCCTCAGGCAGTATTACTTTGATTTTTCCTGGAATGATTATTGCTTCCATGGCCGGGACCCATCTGAGTATGCCTTGTAATCATCCTGCTTTCAAGGAATAGGGAGGGAGCTGAAAGACATATGTTTAACCAGACAGCAGAGCTACCAATTATTAACTGTGCCACCACATGTTGGCATCCCTCTCCAGCACCAATCAACTGATGCGCAGGGGGGTCACCTTCATGTGGTTTTGGCAGTATAACTCGTTGCGTGTCATTTCATGTATAAAGGCTCCAACATGCTTGCATGTGTCGGCCTTGGTCATCTGATGGCAGCTCTCCACACAGCTCGATCTCTGGCAGTCTTCTTATTAGTCCTTTGATCCTGATGTCATACTTTGTAACCTCATCCCTGCCCTCCTCTCTCTCTCTCTCTCTCTCTCTCTCTCTCTCTTTTTTTTTTTTTTTTTTTTTTTTTTTTTTTTTTTTTTTTTTTTTTTTTTTAAATCTGCCCCTTGGCAACCCTACCTTCAGCATTCACACCTCCCACCTGCATCCATTTGTCATCTTCCATCCTTTCAACTTTCCTGAACCATCTCAGTCTAGCCCTCTTTATCACAGCACTTACACATCAAAGTCTCTTCCTACCTCTCTTTAGTCGCAGGCCTCTCATCCTACCTCTCTTCAGTCACAGGCCTAACCCTGCCGCCCCCCCCAGTCTTTCATTTAAGGATGCACTACATATCCATCTCATCATTATCATTTATGTATACTTAAGCCTATGAATATCCCCTGCCCAGGCCACACTACAGTATAGGGTTACACTTCAAACACATACTGCATACAAATACCCCATAGCATGGAGAGAGAGTCCTCTCGATATTAGGAGAGGCAGGAGTTCCCTGAGCTTCCTCCAACCACTCCTTACCCTACCTCCAGCACATAACATGTCCTCCAAATAGAAGAATTCCACACACTCGGGTGGCTCTCCAACAAGATCATTCTTTTCTCCCATCAGTCTCTACATGCTCTTCCCAGCACACCGCACACACAAGTTCAGCATTATTTTGCAGCCTACCTCTAATACCATTGCATCTCTTATGCACCCAGGTATCATAAACACTGCACAAGATAGGGTTACTTCCCACACCCTTTTGGCAAACTGCACAAGGCCATACTCCCTCTTCTTTGACAGTACCACCACAAGCCCTAGATGTCATCACATTCATTTTATTTGCAATTACTGTCAAACCCTAGTGCCCCATTCCATCTCTTCACTCCCAAATCTTTCCTCTGCCTCCCTCTCAGTCTTCGCAGTCAACACCAAGTCATTGGCATTCAGCATCTCCCGCGGGAGTCCAGTTCTGAAGGCACGTGAGAGAGCCTCATACACCATGACAAACAATAAGAGGCTCAAGACTGACCCCTGATGCATGCCAGTATTCACGGAAAACTTATTCAAACCTCTGTTTACTCACCTGGGGGTGAGCACCTCCGTACATTGCCATAACCAATTTAACCAGCTGCTCCTTGATCCCAAGCTTTCTCATTGCCCACTTCACCACCTCCCTGAGAACTGTGTCAAAGGCCTTCTCCAAGTCAACAGAAGCATAGCATAATTTCCTCTTCCTTCATGTACTGTATATTTTTGGTGATGTGGCTGGACAGTGAATATTGCGTCAGTGTTCCTTTTTCCAGGCATAAACCCAAACTGCATTTCATCAATACATTATTCACTTTCCTTATCATACCCTTCAGGGCTATAATAATATCAGTGTCTCTGAACCCCCTTCCTATCCCCCAGAAGAGGGATGGTGGACTGGTATTGGAGGGTAGCTTTTGCCTATAGTCCTTTTGGTTGACATCCAGATTAGCCTGGGGCTGCAGCAACAGCAGTGGCAGCAGCAGTCTTCAGCATTGTTTATACATTCCAGTATATTCTGAATACTGTATGTGTCCAAGTACCTCATTACACTTCTCATTACCACACCTGTATTGTTTAATTTAGTAGATTTATCCACATTTCAGATTGTCTGCAAGGCATGTTATCACCTTCTCGACATAATTGATGAGCTTCAGCAGACCTTGGCAGAATCCAAGACAGATGTTCGCACCAAATTCCTGGAGACTGTTCAGAGGCTGAGGCTGAAGTATCCTCGCACTGACAAGGTACAAAGACCAGTATTAGGCTTTTACACACATGCTAGCAGTAATTCCTCTTTATAAGAAATTTACCCTTTTCCAGGATGGATGAAAATGCCAAAACCAAGCATCATTTATGATGTCAAGACACACTGAATTTAAGACTGATGGTCAGCTGCATATGAACACAGACTGAGGGGGGACTGTTCCCAGATCAGTCAGTTGTGTACATGAAAGACTGAAAATACTGTACCTGTAAAGTCTTGTAACAGGGCTGTACTAGAAAGAAGCGATAACATGTGGACATTTGATTGTTGCGTGACAATGCACTTTTATACTGTGTGCTGTTTCAAGGAGCAGAGGTGCTCTCCCTGCTTTGTGGACCTCCCAGCATTAATAGAAGCACATCATTATCATCATCCAAACCTTTCCAGCCCCAACTTGGGATGAGGTAGGGTCCAGAGAGCACGTCCTTGACATACTGAGGACTGCCTGTGCTCTTCTTTTCAATCCATTACTGTATTTTCCTCCTTTGACAGATGCTGAAGCCACGTTGCCTGCGGTGTGTGCAGATGTCACAGAGCTCAGCTAGGCGGCGGGGGAGGGGACGAGGTTGGCGGGGACGCGAGGAGAGTGGGGGGCGTGGACGAGGCCGGGCAAGAGGACGGGGGCGAGGTATGGGAGGAGCCACCAGAGCTGAGGATGGCCATGAACAGAACAATGACAGTGAGCTTGAGGTAAGGGGATTTAGATTTTTTGTTTTTTCAATGTTATTTATGTCTCTTCCTGTACTGTGCTAAGCATCTGTCTGTGTTCCCTATTTTGAACAGTTCATCCTTGATCAAAGTCATTTCCTTATTAGATTTTGATTAACATCCATTTTTTACATAAAGTTTTTCATGATTGTAATATATTTTTTCCTTAGTATGTATTTTATTTTCCCTGGAAGATTCTCAAAGTTGTGTAAGTAAAAGTAGTAGTTTACCTCTATACATTCTATACATATCCTTTATCTCCATGTGGAGTGCTGGAAAAGGAGCAGAGGCTAGCATCATTGCTAGAAAAAGAAGAGAATGAATGAAATTTTGAGTACTATTGCCTTTCCTACCTGTGAAGGAGCTCTTTTTTCTGCAAAACATATGAGAAAAATGTTAAGCTGTAGCTATGGCAGCGAAATTTGACCTATTAGAGAAACGGATACATGCTGAGTGGACACTGTGAAATGAAAATATTGATATGGGTGAGTTAGGAAATGAGAGTATTGAGATGGAGGAGTAGGATTTCTTTGAGTGACAGAAAATAATGTGCTGCAAGAAACATGTGGCATAAACAGTATCCTCACCCAGTCCTTAGGTGATGAATATCAGAGATTTGAAAACAAGCAACTTAAAATAGTGTGAACATTTTAAGAGCTGAGAGGAAAATGAGTCGCAGAGGAGGGTTGCAGGTGTGAGTGTAGAGGGAAGATTACCCGGAGGCAGACCAACAAAGACTTGGGGTGAGGCTCTTCCTGGAAGCCTCCATAAGTATAGCAATGGAATGGATCAAGATCATAACACATGGAGATCTGCAGTCAGGTTATGGGACCTACACATGCTAACATGGTCAGTGGTCTTGAAACATAAACTGTGATGAAAACTTATATTATGTTGGAGCTGCCTCCAAACAGTTTTGTTCTACTTAGGAAGGGCCACTCAGGTTCAAAGATTGAACTATCACTACCTCACTGTCTTGCTTCAGTTCTTTGAAGTAGTGACAAAATATGTAACAATATTGAGTTTGAAGCAAGTGTAGTTATATAATCATAGTCAGCCATCACAAATTTGGATTCCTTGGCCATTAAATATATTCAAAGTTAAGAATAATTTAAACATTAGAAGGACTGTCTTGTACGAGTACAAATACTGCCTTCACTTTTATATCAGTCCCAGCTTCTGTCAGCCTTTCCAGATATGTTGGCACTTCAGTCTTATTCTCAGTTAAGGTTCTTGTTACAGCTTTTCAGAATGTGGATAAGAAATTAATGTGGTTTAAAAAAAAGTTGGGGGGGGGGGAAGACACCCAATTGTTACAACAGAAGCTACAGTATTACATTATAAGCTTGAATTTCGACGGTTTCCATTTCGATGATTCAGGTTTTGATGGCATATTTAGTGCTACCCCGTCGCCAATTTTGACTCAAAAGTCACCGATTTGGATGCACTGCGAGGTGAGAAAAACTCCGACACAAGCCGATTTCCACTTGGCAGCAGTCATTTTGTGACTGCACAGCCCTCTACAGACGCCACTTAGCTTTCAGGCACGTGTTTGCCGTAAACAGCGCAACAGGTGCTTTCGTTTCGATTTCAACAAGTTTTCGCTGTACACTGCTTTACTGTACACCTCAGTACAACCTAAGCGTGGAGCAACGACCAAGTACAAGTGTTGCTGAGGGCAACAGCAAGGGCCTTCTAAAGCAGCCCTAAAGGAGAAGAGAGATTATCGGAAAGGCCAGAGGTATGTCAGATATAGCCTGGCGGACAAGGCCAAGATTGTGGAGTATTTGGATTGGATGTGGTTTTGTTGGAGAGGCCAGGTACATCCAATTAAACTACCTAACCCCACCAAGCCACCCAGAACCTCCTGTTTTGGTGAGTAAAGTAGTGTGGAATACTTATTTAGGCTATATTCAATTATTACTATGCATTAACTTGGGTTTGTATGTGAAAAAAGGAGGTTTTAAAAGCCAAGGTTGGCCAGCTGCAGAACCGTGCTAATTTTCTCCATAAGAAGTTCAGTTTAAATACAGGTGTATTGACGTTTTAAATTTTGCGCGGGAGTCGATGAACCGACCTCCGTCGAAATTCAAGATTATACTGTGTGCTTGTACCGTATTAGTGTCAGTGTGTACAGTATTAAGCACTTGGCATAGCTTATGGATTTTTTTTTTTTACTATATTTGTGATATTTTGTGAATTGAAGAAATTTTATTGTATGGTAGTTTTGCCTCAAATGCATACAGTTATCCCTTAACATCCACGTTTTTAACATACACGATTTTAAATATCCGCGGGTGGATATAACATAAACGGTCTTAAATATCCGCACGCTGGGTGATAACTATATAACCAACCCATATGTGCTTCCTACGTGTCAACGAGTGGGTTAGTGGAGGGTTAGTGCCCCTCCCCGTAAAACCAATAACTCAAAGTCAGAGGGCCACCCCTTATGGGATTATGGCATCTGGCAATAGATAGATAGATAGATAGATAGAATACAGTACTGGGGGTGGATTTACTAAAGCATTTTTCCGTTGAACTCTGCTGACACTGTTCAATGCAAATTTAACATTATCCAAGGCACAATCAAATTGAAGCATTTCGGTCACAATACTTCAGGGTTATTGCTCAGCCCCACACAACGTGGCAAGTAACAGAGCAGTTTTAATCTATTACAGCCAGAACACAAGCATTATATTAAAACTCATTAAAGTTGGAAATGTGACATTGATGGATTAGTTTCTTGGTATATTCATTTTGACCATCACATGTATCTAGACAGTCAAGCAGTAGCTTCAAAGTATTATACTCAGCCACTTCAACAACTCACATACATTTCCAGTGGAAAATGACTCATTGGGGAGAGAATATGAATTTCCACAAGAAGATTATTTTGGTTCTCTTCAATAAAATTATAAGAATACAGCATTAGTGGGAGTATTAAAAGCAGAGTGCCTCTTGAAAAAAGTCAAATTGTATTGTTAAATTATGTTTCTTGGCGGTACTGCTAGCATATCTTTTATGCTGAATATATAAAACTCCCGGACTAATCACTGGATATAAGATTTTTTATTTATTTTTTTCCATGGATTTAACTTCATATTGATTGCCATGTATTGCATTAGAAATGTTTTTATGACATTGGAATGTCTTGGAGAGTTGTTGGATAAGATGTGGATTTTTCTTACTGTCCCCTGAAATTGTGCAACAAAATGATTTATAAGGCCTGTTTACTTCCAGGGCCAAGAGAGTGGAGTGGACGTAGCCAAACTAACTCATCCATCAAAGTCACACCAACACCCACTACCTGCCCAAGGTGATGATAATGCTTGGCAGGACCGTCTGTCTCAGGAATTGACCCAGCCTCTGTTACCAAAACCAATGAGCCATACTGAAAATTATAATCAGTCTGTATTGCCAAAGGATAAGCATGTCTGTGAATCAGCAGAATCAGTGGATTTTTTAAGCAGTGGTTATTTTGATTTAGGAACTTCTCATTATAACAAGTCAGGTAATGATATAAACCAAACTAGTTTTATGGAAACAGGAAATACTCCTTTACATTGTGTTCAGAGGTTAAATAACAGCAAACAAGGAAAAGACAACTTGGACTCACCAGAATATGAATCTGAAAATGAGCTCCACACAATGCTTGATGAATGTTCATTTGAAAGTCCAGTGAAAATAAACAACATCCATGGTAGTTTTGGCAGTTTGGAATGTGACTGTTCTAGTTTTGCTTGCCTAGACTGCCATTTATGTCATAGTCTTGGGGTGTCATATTGGTATTGTGACCTATGCTTGATCTGTCAAGGAGTTTTTGTGCCTTGGGGATGCAATACATCTTTGGAATTCATTGGAACCAAGTGTAGCTTGGTAAGCATTAAAGTTCGATCTCACATCAACCGAGATAAGGTGCACATCATCAGTCAGGGTGCAAAGTACAGCAAGTCAGCTAGTGTACAGAGAAAACAGTGTAGTTTATTAAAGCCTATTGGTAAAATAATACAGAAAGTAGACAAAAACTTAGCTCTAGATATTTCAGGCTCAGGTGGTGGAAACAAAAGAAACTCCATTATTGAAAGACTCGTCAGTTTTGGAATGGAGTGTGCACAAGATGCAACAGAGTCAGGAAATAAGAGTGAAGGTCATACTGACTCAGCTGATGAGAGACTAGATAATGAAAATATGTCAAGCATGGATTGCACTAGTGATATGACATGTGTCAAGAAAGAAAGTGGTTACATTTGTGAGAGGGACATATTTTCTGAAAAATCTTGTATTGATTTTGAAGATTTAAGGCATTCACTTACACTGGAAAGGGGAGGCATTGATGATCTTTTAGCTAGTCCAAACCTCCTGGGTGAAAAATCAGATGTAAGTGAAGAAGCAGCTCACTCTGTTGAGAGGAAAACTGTAGTAGAATCAGGTAATGACAGACTGCAGAATTCTGATTCAAGAGAAAGCATTAGTACCCCTGTACCTGATAGAGATGTGTTCTTCTCATCTTCCTTTTCCTCTCACTTGACTAAATGCCATGATTTAGAGAGTGATGTTAAGAATGCAAAAGTTAGACTTAAGTTTGGTGTCAGTGAGACGTTGTTAGAGGACTCTAGTCAATCTGTTGCTGATTCTAGTGTTTCATTGCCATCCAGTAAAGATCAAACTATGAACAGTGTATCACAACATATGATAGCTAAAGATATCCCCCCAAA
Organism: Coenobita brevimanus; assembly: GCF_032717465.1. NCBI lineage: Eukaryota > Metazoa > Arthropoda > Malacostraca > Decapoda > Coenobitidae > Coenobita > Coenobita brevimanus. The sequence goes on along the minus strand of NC_136954.1, from coordinate 67,022,106 downwards.
ACTCAAAGTATACAGTAATAAAAGAATTAACGAGAAGCCTAATAAAAAGTGCAAAACTCATGGCCGGAAAACTGTGGAGATGTTTACAAACATATCCACAGAGCAGTCTCATAGCCAAAGGAAGCGGAAACTTACACAGAAGGCAAAGGGCAATGTGAAGGAGAAGGTGGAGATTTTAGCCAAGGAGATAAAGATTAAACGAAGCCAGAAAAAAAGCTCAAAAACCTCAGGATCTTGCAGCAAGGAAACAGTGGATAAAAAGAAAGTACCTGTATTACCCAGCAAGGATAAGGTAGAGTGCAGGTATATCTGTGAATACTGTGGCAAGAAATTTAGCTCCTCTGGGGGCTTTCGCTACCATGTGGAGAGTCATGAGGCAAATGCTAAAACATACTCATGTGACTCATGTCTGTATGTAACACGCAGACAAGCTGATTTAAAAAAGCACTTAGTCATTCATACTGGAGAGAAGCATTATAGGTGTGAAGTGTGTGGCCAAGAATTTTCTGTCAACAGCTCCTTCAAAAGACATTTGCGTGTTCATAGTTTAGAGAAGCCCTATAAATGTTCTACCTGTGGCCATGGATTTCGTAGCAGCAGTACACTCAAAAGGCACATGGTGAAACACACAGGCATAAGAAACTATGTGTGTGAAGTGTGTGGAGCCAGTTTTAGTCTCCCTCATCATTACACAGTTCACCGCAAACTTCACACAGGTGAGAAACCTTTCAAATGTGCATATTGTAAGACCAGTTTCCGCAACCACAGTGCTCTTAGGATCCATCGCAGAAAAGCACACCCAAAGGAGGAATCTAGGCATCTGCAGCAAATAAAATTAAGGAAAACTGTTGTAAAAGGTGAAATTAAGGTTACCCGATTGACTCCCTCTGCCCCACTTAAAACAGCCTCAGATGTGTTTGAGGAGGCTGTGGCTGCAGCGGTGGAATCTAACAGTACTTATGAATGTGTAGACTCCAGTACTCAGACTCCATTTACGTCAGCCCCTCCACCCTCATCATCAGATACTGTATCTTCTGCTCCACGTCTCTGTCTCAGATCTCAAGAAACAGACTCTGCCGAAGCAACCGTTAGCAATGTACAGGAAGAGAATTCAAGAAAAAATGTTTCAGCACAAAATGACCGAGGAATTGAAAACACAACAACAGCAGTGATGCTTCAGGAAACGTTAAGGGACATTGAGAATTGTGAAGTGCAGTTGCATGCTTCACAGTCACCTGATATCTTTCCAAATACTCTGTCCCGTCCCGTTAGCATTGCACAAGATTTCATAGTAGTACGAGGTAGTGAAGGGACTCTCACCAATGTCAGACCAGGGGGAGTTAGTATTGAGTGTGGAAATGAAGGAGTCAGGAACACTGGAGGACAGGTGTTTATTATGCTCTCCAATGCGCAGGTTCAGGACCCTAATCTGTACTTTGTGGTGGAGAATGGAGGACAAGCACCAAGTTAGAAGATCCAGCTTTGAAGCAGGTTCATTTTGTGGTTTTATCATAGATTATGTACCACAAATGGAAATATAATATTTTCTCTGCAAAAAATCTGAGCAGCAATACTGAAGAATGCATAAAGCTCTTCAGGAATAAGTAGTTAATATATAAATGAAATGTATAGGATTTTAAGTGATCTGCAAATAACTTAGACTTTGCAAAGACGTTTTACACTTCTCACTCTCCATCAGAACTACTGCATAATGTAAAGACCTTTGTTTTCTCCTAGTGGTTGTGCAAGTACAAAGATTGTTTAATCCTATTGTATGTAAGTTGAAAAAAGATGTTCGCTCTAGTTCTTCCTTGTTGAAGTTTTAGAATTTTTATTATTCTTCATGCATGAATTATGATCAGTTTTGTGTGGACCCCTTAAAGCATGAAGTGCGCTACAATACTTTCATCATAACTTTGTGTTATGTGCAGTACCTGTTTAACCATTTTGTCTTCCATCATTATGTTGATAAGAAACCATCATACCAGTACTTTATCTGGCTGATATTTCTACCTGGATACATTTGTTGAATGTTAGAGGTGTCAGTGAAAAATGGAGAGGAATGAAGAAAATAAGTGATGGCATGGGTTGGCTGTGCAAGAATATAAAGTGTACCGTCAGATGGGGCTATTTCGGACAGCTGGCTGCTGGTCGCATGTTTTTTTCTTTAATTTATGAAAAATATTCACTTACATGTTCAATTTCTTTTTCAGCGATGCTGTATGCTTTGTACTTTAATTCAGTGGAGTTGTTATTTTTCTACTCTTTATTTTAGTCCCTTTTTCTTTTGTTATTATCACTTTGTTCTTATGGCATTGTTTTTCCTGCAGAATTGGTGAGAAAATATTAAGGTGCAGATACCAGACATAAAGACAACCAAATTATTTTTTTTAGGTTTATAGACTATTAAGGTTTGTGTACCCATTACTATATTAACCCCTAAAAGACAGGCATTGGAATATTTTGACATACGCTCAAGACGGGTATAATCGGCAGATGTGATGTCGGGGGGTTTGTGGGAGGTGGTGGTGATGTGTGTAGAGGGGTGGAGGGTTGTGGGGTGGTGCGGGGAGGGGTGTGAGGGGTAGGATGGAGGTGGGGGTGGGATTTGGGAGGTGGGGAGGGGTGTGTGGGGGGAAAAGGGTGGGGGTGGTAGTGGGGGTTGGAAGGATGGGGTGGTGTGGGGAATGTGGGGGGTTTGGGGTGTGGGGGTAGGGAAGAGTAAGTAGTGGGTTGGGGATGGTAGGGGTGGTTTGGGGGATGTAGGGGGTGGGTGAGGGTAAGTAGTGGGTTGGGGATGGTGGGAGTAGGGGGGGTGGGTGGTAGAGGGTGGGGGATAGTGGGGGTTGTGGGGGGTGGAGGGTGAGATTGGGGATGGTGGGGGTTAGGGGTGGTAGGGGTAATTGGAAGGAGTTGGGAGGTGGTTGGGGTTTGGGGTGGGATGGTGGGGAGATGGCAGGGGGGTGAGGGTGGGGGTGGATGACGTGGTGTGTGATTGCGGTGGCAGGGGTGTGGGGTGGGTTTGGGGGGGCCTGACCGCATATGCAGACACCCGTCTTTTTGGCCCTAATACCCTCGGACAGCGTATGTGGACATCTGTCTTTTAGGGGTTAATTTATATCAATAATTACCCTCCGAAAAAAAATACATAAAAGTCCGAGGCTGCTTCATACAGTGACATTTGCTGAAGCATTTTCAGTTTATTCAGCCTTGCACCTGCATGGAACTTACAAGGGCCTTTTTTTCTCATTTATCTGTCTACTGATGGTAAGAATTTACAAGAAGAGAGTTACAGAGAGGGTTGCCAAGTTTAAGAATTCCTCTCAAGAGAACCTTAATGCAGCTGTTCAAGCTGTTCTGGATGGACGGTTGACTGTTCGCAAAGCTGCCATCAAGTTTAAAATGTCTCGCAGCACAATCTTAGACAGAGAGAAGGCCACAACTGAAGGGTTGCACATTTGTCGACCAGGACATACCACCTCGCTAACAAGGGAAGAGGAAGAAACAATACCCCAAAATGTAGCAACTCTTGAAGACCATGGCCTGGCATTTGACTCCAAGGAGCTGAGGAATTTCATCAAAGTACATCTGGACAGAATAGCCAGGATGGTTGTGCCTTTTGACAACAACCTACCATGGAAGGACTGGGTTGCTGGGTTTTATAAGAGGAAGTGTCATATTCTTACCAGAAGACACTATTAGAATATCAGTCAAAAATGTTCCGCCGTCCCAAAGAGCAAATTCACCTCACCATAAACAACACTCCCCTACCACACACACACACACACACACACACACACACACACACACACACACACACACACACACACACAGATAAAATCCTTGGTGTAACATACAGTACATCAGTGTCATTTAAACAACACATCACAAACATTTAAAATAAATTAACACCAGTGCAACAGCCTAAGGTCACTTGCCCATACAACATTCAGACACAACAAAGAAGCAACCACCACAGTATACAAGCAGTACATACATTCAGAGATGAACTATGCAATCCTTGCTTGGGCTTCTAACCCCATTAAAACACACCACAACACTCTACAGACCATACAGAACAAAGCCCTAAAAGTAATCACAGACAGCACAACTACTACACCTACAGACCATCAACATCAAGAAACCAAAGTCCTCAAAGTCAAGAATCATCTAGACATGAGAGGGACACAAATTCATGCCACAGCCTCCACAGACCCACACCATCCACTGCATTACATGGCAGCACATCCACACACACCAAGGAACATCAAAACAACACCCAGCACACGATATCATACACAAATACTGTCATCTCTCCCCTCTCCCCTGCCTCAAACCAGCTTCCAGAAGCATATCCTTGCTCATATTACTTGCTACTCCATTCAGTCACTTACAGACAACACACAGCTGCATGCATGGGCTTCTAATATCCATCCTTTTGAATCCTACCTCACTTGTTAGGACAGGGTCCAGCTGGCCAGGCTGAGATGTGGGCATCATCCAGCCCTCTTGAGTTATCAGAAGAGGCTGGATGACTCTGTTGCTGATGCCTGTCCAGGATGTAACACAGCACCCTATACTGTACTATTAAGCACATTTGGAAAACTGCATTGCACACAATTGCCTGTGCCAACAACACAACATACATTCCTTGAGAGCTCTGTGGGAAAGCCTGGTCTCTACCGTGGCCCTCCTTAGGGACACGGGGCTATTCAGCCAGACTGCCTAGGGAACAACTACTACTGCTACTACCACATTCTGTAGTTTCACATGAACGTATCCGATAGAGTCTATCAGGACGCTGTCGTGTAAAAAGGGGGTGCCAAATCCCCGATCATGCATTTTTTCTCACAACATTCATCCAGTCAGCTTGATCTCGTCAGTCCCCTAACCTCACCGACTTCCATACCTCTTTTCCCCACACGCTCATCCACTATATCCCTCCACCTTTTCCTTGGCCTACCTCGCCTCCCTCCTTCAGATTCGCTCAGATATACCTTTTTCACCACTTTGTTGTTATCAATTCTCTCCATATGACCATACCATCTCAGTGCACTTTCTTTGATTCTGGTGTTCACAGACATCCATCTTTCACGAAATCACATTATTTCATATCCTGTCCACTCTCTGTACTTCATAAACATTCCTCAGCAGTCCCATCTCCACTGCTCTTACTCTTGACTTTTCATTTTCATGCCACACCATAGTCTCACATCCATGTGTTGGCACTAATGCTCCTTCATGTAAGCCTCGTGCAGCTGCAACACTCAAGTCACTGCTTCTTATCAAGGTCTTCATAGCACCAGCTACTGTCCTTCATTGTGTCACTTTACTTTCCACTTCTTTTGTACATTTTCCTCTCTTTTCAATCACTGTACCCAGGTGTTTGAACTCTCTCAGCAATTCCAGTCTCTCTCCATTCACTGTAACATCACACTGGGAGTCACCTTCTCTCTCAGTAACCATCACTTTACTCTTTTGTGCATTTACTTTCAAGGCACGACACTTACAGACATCAGCAAAGCCAAGTTCTTTTCTGGTATTTGCAAGTAGTACTGCATTATTGGCATGCAACAAATTTGATATATTCCATCCATCACCATTCATTACCAGTGCCATCCCTCTCTCCATTACTCATGTTTTTACTTCTCTCATTGCTCCATCCATGTATATATTGAACAGTCATGGAGACATCACACAACCTTGTTGCACACCGATTGTGAACCATTCACTTAGATGCCCATGTACTCTTAGACATGTTTCACTACCATCATAAAAACTCTTGGTGGCACCTAATAGCTTACCACCTACACCATACATGTGCAGAACCCTCCACAATCCTTCTCTGTCTAATCCAGTGTTGCCCCATGAGGAGAGTAGGAGCCCAGGGCTAGGCAAGTTGGTCCTGACATTTAAGATGAGAGTGACCAGCCTCACTCATCTCTGAGTGGCATTAGGTGAGCAACAGACCCCAACCATCCCTTGGATGTTAACCTGCACCTGTTAAATCCGCTTATAGCGCCTTTATTACACACTAAACCACCAGGTGCCATAATTTGGTTATATGGTTACCATCTAGCGTGGCAAATGGTTTCCCATGTACAGGAAACAGTTTGGCTTGTCACACAGTGTAGAGTCACCCATAGACAGAAGGAAGAGGAAAGAGTGAAGGAAGAGAGGAAAGGGCAGCACCTGAGAGCAGCACTACATCAAGTGAGTGGACGGTATGTGCCCCAACCTACCACCTAATATATAAATACAGTAATATAAGAGAAGACTCCAGTAAGGAGCATTAACCCATTTTTAGATTTTTATTATTATTATTATTTATTTTTCTTTTTGTAGTTCAATCATGTTACATCAACCCATAAATACAGAAAGTCTTGTTTTGTTTTCAGTAACTGATCTCATTGGAATAATCATAATTAACAATGTACTTTTTGGTTCCTTTTAGTATTGCTAGTCAGAACAGTCTTTCATTTATTGAATGTGACCACAGTATATCCATCCGCACCAGCTGGAAAATTGAAACTGGGTAAATTCGTTTGTGATAGGAAGAATCTATCTATTGCCAGATGCCTTAATCCTGTAAGGAGTGGCCTCAAACAAATCGCCTCCATGTCGCCCTTTCCCCCGCCATTTCACTGCCCTTCTCCCAGCTCACACCCCCCTCTCTCATATACCTCTCCACTCCATCCCTCCATCTCATCCTTGGCCTCCCCTTCCCTTTCCCCCCCTCCACCTCACTCACATCCACTCCTCTCGTCAGTCTCTCACTCTTCATCCTCTCCACATGGCCAAACTGGCTCAGTGTGTAGGAAGAATGAATATAGTAATATAAAAAAAATGCTAAGGGCATTACTGGTCTGAAGAGGTTAATGAAGTGAAGCATATGATGTGGATGGCCATTGCCTGTGGGAAGTGTGAGGATTTGCATGTTTGACTTAATATGTGGCTCATTTCACTGGACGTCCTTTGATAGTTCTGTGTTACTTTTATTGTTTCTGGATCATAATTGCTGTATATACAGTATTAGACACAGTATATTAGTGTGCAGTAGGGTTAGGTTGATGGTGGTGGGGTTGACAGTAGTAGGTGTGGGTTAGTGTTAAATCATAGTGGTTCATCATCCTGGTTTAATAGTTTAGTGAATAGTCAGTAGTAATTGTGTGAAGAAGCTCTGTGTAACTACTTTGCTTAACAGTAGCGAAAGTTTTTTTTTTGTATTTTCTTCATACAGTACCATATGCTGACTAAACAGTTTATTTTTAAGTGAAAAGATTTTAAATGTCTGTTATTTCTTTTGTTTTCTATCCTGTGCCTTTTTCCTTTTCAGGTTTTGGTGATTGGATTATGCTGGCCAGCTTAAGTGAAGTAGAAGTGTCCTGCGAAAATGGTTTTCACTACAGAGCCAAAAGTCAAAAGTGCCCAAATCTGGTGAGAGACCAAATCATATGTCATGGACCTTCATTGGTTCTGCAGTGAGTTCAGGGTACATACATGAGGGCAATAGTGGATGTCTTGCATCAGTCACAAAGATGCAAGCGCATTGCTGTTGTGTTAGACTCAGCCATCAGAAGCCCAAAGAATCCCCACTGCTGCAGCTCCCAAGAGGTGAATGGTTTTAACTTTCTGCTCTGTTGTGAAAACCATTATTGCTAGAAACTTCTACTTCATTTATGTTGAATAACATAATCATGTAACCAAAACTTGTAAAGGGAAAGAATGTAGGTTAGAAAATAAAGAAGTAATGGATGTTCTAAACCCCTCCACTTTTTTTTTTCCTCCTGTATTTTGTCTGCCTTAAGTTGGCTGAGATTTTTAATTTTTTTAAGGTTATGTCACAGAACTCGAAAGTAGAATAAGACAATATGGTGCCTCTGCATCGCACCAGTGTGACCAGCACTACTTACTGGTGTAAGCTCTTACTATAGCTCAGCATTCAAGGTGGAGAGTGGCAGTTATATGATGAGTTAAAGTGGACATTATATTTTTTAGTTCTCTTGCAAGCTTGAGTTCCATTGGCTGTAGCAGCCATGTAAGGATACAGGATATAACTTGTGGCTCAGAAAGTTATACGATATGAAAGTTACAGGATATGTATGTTAGTGAGAGAACAGTGAGGAAGAGGAGTGGCTGCAAAAATAAGAGAAGCATGGAAAGACAAAGTAGCCTGAAATTGTATTGCCAGACCATTACCCTCCCCAGTCAATGAGTTCTCAAGAAGAAGGCATACAGAATTTTTTATACATTTTTAAAAAATAGATCAGACATATTGGTTAATGTTTTCAAAGGAAAGGAGATTGGTTAATGTGTAGGTAATGAGGACCATACTGAATGTGAAAGTACTTCTTCAACCTGTATAATATACAGGTTGAAATGGTAGTGTAACCTAGGATATATATGAAGAACAGTTGGTTATGGATTGTAGAAATTACTTTTTTAGTACACTTTGAGATACTGTCTGAGAATGATGTCATAAGTAAAGAGCTGCTACGAAAACTTTGATATGGATGAAAGTGCTTTGAGAGTGAGATGTTTGTTGCGTTGTTGAATGAATGGAGAGGTGTACTTTGAAGTGGTATACTGATAAATATATTCAGAGAGTATACCTAAATATGAGAAGAAATTAGATCCACATTTGAAGCTGTGTTCATTGTAAATTGAACCAATGTATCTTGATGATAAACACAGCTTCAGTATGTGGGTATACAGTAATTTCTTCATTTTGTTTAGTGGGTAATTAGGGTGCTCCAGTCGGATTGAGCCGGTGAAGGTTTATATCCAAGGGATGGTTGGGGTTTATTGCTCATGTAATGCCACTCAGGGATGAGCGAGGTTGGTCACTCTCATCTTAAATGTCAGGACCAGCTGCCTAGCCCCGGGCTCCTACACTCCTCATGGGGCAACGTAGGATTGGATGTTGGATGGATGGATGGATGGATGAATAACCTATCATTCTGTGAAATCAAGATCTACTCTTAAATAATATACTGTACCTGGGAGTTACCCTTGATTATACCTCCATAGGTCTATGGAGGTATAATCAAGGGTAACATTGGAGGAGGAAGACTTGTAGTTTGGGTGGAGGAAATTGAGCAGGACATTTATGAATGCGAGAAAATGAGAGAGTGTGATTGACAGGGTGAAAAACATGTTTGGACATTATAGCCTGGAAGTAGTTTTGTCATAGCTACTTCATTTGGGCATTTCGGAGATGATGAAATGGAGAGATGTGATTTATTTTAATGTCGTAAAGCTTTGATATTCTTTTCTAGTCCTTTTTCCTCTGTGATTATGTATTATTTTTAGGCCATTGGTATTTATGTTGGATTGGCTTTAGCCATTTGTCAGTTTTTGAGATGAATGGTGGAGAGTATTGCTATTGGTGATATGAGGCCAAATGGACTGTGGTTATTGCATTCACCTCCTGATGTACATGGGTCTTGAGGAATTCAAAACACAGGCTAAGACAGACTTTTAATGAGGGGGTAGGTAGTATGTCCCTTCAGAAGCTGTTTATTTTTGCACCTTGTCAGTTAGAGCCCCCACAAACCGGAAAAAGAGGCCACCGCTCGCCAGATAACTTAATGTAAAATGCATAAGTGTGGTCAACTTGATATTATCCTCTGTTATACAATTTGTGTGTTATTTTACCGAAAATTATATATTTATTGATTTATCTACATATAATACGGGAGAAAAAATGGCTTATCAAAATATAATAGAATTGGAAGGTTGTCATTTGCATCTCTCTCAGTTTAGGGACAGTCTACATGTAATTATTAATACTGTATGTTGCCTGAGTATCGATCACTGTCATGTTTTTAGGTGTCGGATGTACATCTGCAAGGAAAAATGGCAAATGGGTATAACAAAATTGTATCTTACATAGCAAATGAAGGAAGTGTGATACTTAAACAGCCAAAGATTGTATAAACCCACTGAGCTCATATGGAGGTGCTTTCTCATGGGCAGCGCCGCGTAGTTTGTGTGCTCACCACCAGGGGCCCAGGGCGGTGCTGATACACCACACATGATGCCCACACCTTTTGAAATCAGCTGATGAATCCGGAAAATATAGTCCCATGGTCTGCTCTGCAGCCAAAATATATGAGGAAAAATGGACTGCAGCAGAAATGAGATGTTTCCTCTAAGCAAGAGGAATACCATGCCTTTAAAAATTTGGGTTGCTGATCTCGGCCCTGCACGATTTTTGCTGTACAGTTCTTAATATTACTAAGTGTGTAATGGATAGAATCATGTCAGGATTTGCCAAATGAAAAGTTACAATCTTTGGAAACTGTATGAGAGTATTGCTGTTGTGTGTGTTTACTGAATGCATACACACACAATGGCTTTTAGTGAATACTGTGAAGAACTTTTCAGGGTATATCTCATCTAGTTTATCACTAAAATATCAAAGATGAATATAATATTGGTATAGTACTTTATGCGTGAGTAATAATCCTGATAGGAATTTTTATAATGGAAGGTACACCAGCTCTGAGCACGTAGTGACCCCACGCTGTTTAATGATGTGGCGAACACTTGTAACTTTCAGGAGTTTGTGGGGGCTCTTAATTGATGCTGATGACATACAGACTCAGAAATACATAAACATAGCCATTACAATACATCATCTTTGACATACACTACTCTCACATCAGACACCCTTCCTGATGCATACTTAGTAAGCTTGATTAACTTGCAGCACTCCTTCTCTGGAGATCTGATCCTACATTGGATATCATATTGGGTGATGCAGATACAGATGAGTAATATGTTCAGAAACATTTATTTTTAAAATGTTTCTTACTGTAATATAAGAGATAAGTAAGTATTGTAATGGTTTTACCAGATAAAAGACATTTGCACTGGAGTTAATTGTAGTTGTAAAAAAATTTGTGTGTTCCCTGAGTCACTTTAATTCCCTAGGCTAATTGTGGTTGTCAAATAAATTTGTGTGTCCTCTCAGTCAGTTTTATTCCCTAGGCTTCAGTGATTCACTCGCTGCTGAATAAAAGCTTCTGTCATCAAGTGGAATAGAATACTAGAATTGTCTCAGTCAAAAGAGGGTTAATAGTGTCAGCATTAACACTCATCTTAAATGCCAGGACCAACTTGCCTAGCCCTGGGCTCCTACTCTCCTCATGGGGCAACGTAGGATTAGATGATGGATGGATGGATTGATTAACACTCAGGCTTGTATGACTCACTGTGCCAAATATAAACATCCAGTACCTGTATTATTTGGAGCAGAATACAGTACTTGAGTTATCTTAACCATGAGAGGCACACATGACTCAGCAGAATAAAACCATCCAGTTTTATCTGGAGTAGAATACAGTACTAGAGTTATCCTGAAAATGAGAGGGTTAGTGGTATCAATATTAACACTCAGGCCTCATTGATTATCGTACTTTTCAACTGAATAGAAATGTCTGGCTTTAGCTGGAATAGAATATATACAAGGTCTGATTGAAGAGTATCAGAATGTATTTTTTTCTCATAAACTAGTTGGAGCAAGAGGACACGATTCAGTGGAGTGTGCCCTTGAATTGGTGTGTGCTTGCCTGAACATGTTCAGTGCTGTTGCCCAGCCCAGTCACTGCTGAGCAGCATGTGTTTGAGGATGTGTTCTTGCTCGTCGCATTTTCGGTTTATGTCGCAATGACCAAGTGAATCAAGCAGCATCATTGCATCAAATTTTGTAAAAAACCTGGTGACACACAATCTGAAACTGTCAGGAAGATTTAGCAGGTTTTAGACAGTGAAGCTAAGGGTGATACGCTATTCAGAGCAAGGGGAAGCTCATGCTAACAGTTTTATTTTCGACTACTAGGGTAATGTTCATTATGAGTGCATTCCAGAAGGCCAAACAATCATTAAAAAGTACTACTTGGGAGTAACCCATTGCCTACGGAATTCAGAGTTTCGTAAGAGACAAGAGTTGTAGGAGGTGGAGGACTGGCAGATCTACCACAACAATGCTCCAGCTGACTCTTCCCCCAATCAGCCAGGATTTTTTGGTCAAACACAATGTCACACAGGTCTGGCAGGCTCACTACTTTCTTGATATAGCTCCCTGTGGCTTTTGGTTAGTTCCTAAACTGAAGATACCACTGAAGGGTTCTAGATTTGAGGACACAAGTGAGATAAAGACAGATGTGGTGAAGATCTTGTTGGCGACCCCCAAAACTGATTTTACAATTGTTTCCCGCAGTGGAAGGACCGCAGGGCTAAGTATGTTGACTCACAAGGGACATACTTTGAAGGGGATTAACGTCTCAACTCAGTATTTTTTTTATTTTTTTTTTTTTTACCTGCTAAAGGTCTGATACTTTTCAGTCAGACTTCATATATTAGAACTGTCTCAACCTTGAGACAGAGTTAACAGTAGCATTTAGACCCTAAAATGCTGTTATTATTTCAAGATTTCAGTTTTTGATCACCTCTGTATCTGAACTGATTCATTAACATACCAAAAATTTGAAGCCTTTGTGAATAACCCCTGAGTCAGTTGACATTCCTTTTTTATTTTAACTGTCTCCAGATTATTATTATTATTTTTTTTGTCCTTCCTCTTCTGTTATTTAAAAAGAAAAGAAAAAAATGAAAAAAGGATTTTATTTAGTTTTAGGGAGCTTTGCTAGGAGTTGCAGCTAATGCCACATAACATGAATGTTAAGTTCCAGATGAGTACTAAAGACATGCTCATTTGTGTAAGATAAGATCTGCTCGCAACATGCTCCTTATGTAGAAAGAGCCCATTGCCTTTAAATCAGTTACTTACCTGGTGGTCTTATGGTAGAATCCACCAGTCAAAATGGCAGCCCTTTACTGCATTTCGTGGCCCAAATCTCTTGGATGCAACTACGGGCATTTCAATCATTTAATGCTACTGTACCAGGAATGTAGGATGGTTTCCTGCCTGGTTTTGAAATTTTATAGTCTAGCCTTGGATCTGTACACCCCAATGGGAATGTAATGGTTCTGCCTGTTAACTTTACTTTGAATAGCAGTATAGTACAACATTGTGTTAGGAAGCTACTGTACTGTACAGTTTACAGTATGTAATTATTGCTGTTTTGAAAGGTATGTAACATGATTTTAAAGTGAGTTACAGTTTACTGCACTGCATCCTATAATCCTTCTATCCAATGGCTGTTTAAAATTATGCATGGCATTCTGACTCTATTGTTAACTTGTTATTTCCATGTGTTTGTTTCATTTTTGAAGGTTCCAACATGCTTGCATGCATCAGCTTTGGTCACCTAATGGTGGATCTCCACACTGCTCAATCTCTGGCAGCTTCCCTATTTAGTCCCATGTCGCTGAGGTCACATTCAGTGCCCTTGTCCCAGGTCTTTTTCTTCCTCTTGCCACCCTACCCCTAACATCAACACTTTTCACTTTCTGCACCCAATTATCATCACCCATCCTCTCCACATGCCCAAACCATCTCAGTCTACCCATCCTTATCACAACACCAGCACACTCCAGTCCCATCCTAACTCTTAACTCTTCCATCATAAACCTAGTCCCCCCAGGCCCTGCACTCAGGGATGCCCTGTGCATTCACCTAATCATTGCCATTTCTGTACGTTTGAGCCTGGGAGTCTCCTCTTCTTTTACTGCCCAGGTCTCACTATCATACAGCATTACACTCCTAACATGTGCCGCATACAAAGATCCCTTAGCACAGAGGGGGAGCCCTGTCATTGTCAGGAGAGGCAACAGCTCCCTGTACTTCTTCCAACCACTTCTCTCTCCAGCCCCGCCCTTAGCTCTTAACATGTCTCCCAGATAATGAAACTCTTCCACACGCTCAAGAGACTCAATCCTTCCATGCCTGGCAATCTCCACTTGTTCTCCCCAACATATTGCACACATGAAATCAGCATCATCTTGCAGCATACCTCTAATACCACGACATCTCTTATGCACCCACTTATTACAGATACTGCACAAGATGAAATTACTCCCCACACGCTTGTGGCAAATCGCACATGACCACTTTCCCTCTTCTTTGACAGTACTACCCCCAGCCCTACATGCCATCACTTTTGTTTTATCTGCATTTACTCTTAAGCCCTTGTGCCTCTTACCATCTCCCGATTTTCTAAATCTTTTCTCCACTTCCCTTTCATTCTCTGCAGTCAACACAAAATCATCAGCATACAGCATCTCCCACAGGAGTCCATTTCTGAAATCACATGAGAGGGCGTCAGGTACCATAATAAACAACAAAGGGCATACACTCTTTGAGAGCTCTGTGTGAAAGCCCGGTATCGGTCATGGCCTTCCTTAGGGACTCGGAGCTTTTCAGCCAGACTGCTTAGGGAACAACTATTGCTATTATTACAAAGGGCTCAAGACTGACCTCTGACGCACACCAACATTCACAGAAAACTCATAATTAAAAACTCCATTCACCCTTACCTGGGTGAATATACATGGCCGTAACCACGCTGACCAACCACTCCTCAGTCCCAAGCTTCTCATTGCCCACTTCACCATCTCTCTAGAGACCCTGTCAGAGGCCTTCTCCAAATCAACAAAAACAAAGTTCAGTTCCCTTTTCTTTCCTATATATTTTTCCTGAAGCAGTTGAAGAATGAATATGGCATCAATGGTCCCTTTGCTGGGCATAAACCCAAACTGCATCTTATTAGTATTCACTCTTTCTTTAATCATACCTTCTAGAAACTCTCCATTATCATACCTTCTAGAACTTTTTCCATCACCTTCATTATCTGGTCCAAAAGCTTTAGGCCTCTATAATTTCCTCTTTCCAGGGCATCATCCTTCCCCTTGTACACATTTACAGTTATACTCTTCAGCCAATCATCTGGGACAACACTATCTATCTATCTATCTATCTATCTATAGCCCGACGCCCTAATCCCGCAAAGGGTGGCCGCAGACAAAATGCCTTCATGTCGCTCTGTCACCCACCATTTGACTACCCTCCCCCCAACTCACCCCCCCCTCCCTCATATACCTCTCAACTCCATCCCTCCACCTCATCCTCGGTCTACTCCTCCCTCACCCTACCTCCACCTCACCTACATACACCCTCTTAGTCAGTCTTTCATTCTCCATTCTCTCCACATGTCCAAACCACCTCAGTGTATTTCTCCTAATCTTCTCAACCACATCCACATCCATCCCACAACATTCTTTCACTTCTTCATTCGTCAACCTGTCCCTCCGTGTCACTTCACGCGCTCCTCTCAAGTAACTCATTTCCACTGCTCTCACTCTGGACTTGTTCCCCTCTTGCAAGGTCCACACCTCATTTCCATATGTCAGGCTAGGGATCACAATACTATCATGCAGTGACTTCTTAACTTCCTTACTCACTTCCCTATTTCTCATCACTGCTTTCAGTGAACCAACAACCTTCCTTCCCTGCTGTACCCTTTCACGCACTTCATCCCTCAAAGTTCCATCCTTACTCATCACGCTACCCAAGTACAGTAGGCTCGCACAGTGGCGAGAGATTGGGCAGTCCACGACCTCGCGCACTGGGAATTCGCGTACTGGGAATACATAATCTTATGGGAAAAAATTACATATGGGCGGTACCCCCTAATGCCTGGACATTTTTTGGCCCTTAGAGACATAAAAAAGATCAAATTTTTCAGACATTGTACTACAGATATAGCTGCAATAGCAAAAATATGGGCAGTCACCTTAACAACTGTAGACAACAGGCCTGATGGACTTAAACAACAGAGGTTCTGAGGCGCGGCAACGCACTTACAGTGTCCCCGCCACCACCCTGGCCGCACCATGCTTGTTTAACGGTTGCCAATGTTGTATTATTCCAGGCTTTGACGAAGAAATTTACGGCCTGTTGAATGTTACATTTCTTCCAGAATGCAGCAACAGTCATTATGGTGGGGGTTGCAGATATGCCAGGTGAAGCAGGTGAGTCAGGTGGGGCTGTGAAGGTGGAGAGGGAGGCGGCTGGTGAGTCAGGTGGGGCAGTGGATGACGGCAGTGGGCGAGTCAGGGGAGGTGGTGAGGGGAGGATCCTCCCTCTCCTCCTCGCTACTGCTCACATTTTCGGCAATTTCCTTCATCTCTTCTTGCTTGTTTGTTTCATTCCTCATCTTGTTATGGACGTATTGGCAGTATAACAACTTGGTATTCATGAAATAAACATCATCATTATAGAAACTAGGTATCTATTCTAACTTACTGTTATTACCGAAAACGTTATTATTGAAGCTGTTATTGGTGATATCTTATTGTAGATTCCTCTTGAGCACCTTCCCCATGAGCCACTAGGTCACTATTGGCGCGTTGTGTGTGGGGGGGGGGTCGCGTACTGATGGAAAATGGCGTTTCTAAGCCACTTCTTGTCTCTACCTCGTGTTTTGTGGGTAAACTCGCGCATTCAAGGTTTTTCGTTATGATTTTTGGTCACTCGCGCACAATGCGATTTGCGCACTGTGATGACGCGCACTGGGCGAGCCTACTGTACTTGAATGCACTCACACTCTCCATATCCTCACCATCCAACCTCACTGTACATTCTGTGACTTCATTCCTCTCAAACACCATAACTTTACTTTTGTTTACATTAACTTTCAGCTTCCTCCTCCTACACACTGTCCCAGATTCATTCACCAAACCTTGCAACTCCCATTCATCTTCACTCAGCAATACTGTATCATCAGCAAACAGCAACACCGGAATCTTCCAAATCTCACCCTCATTCATTAGAGCCACCCCCACATCCACTGCCCTACCCTGCACCTCCTTTACAACCCCATCCATGTATATATTAAGAAGCCATGGAGACATCACACAACCCTGTTTCAGTCCCACATTGAGATAAAAAAATTCACTCAGCCCACCATCCACTCGCACCGTAGCCCTAGCTCCTTCGTACACACTCCTCACAGCATTCAACAATTTCCCACCCACTCCATATATTCTCAATACCTTCCACATACCTTGCCTATCTATTCTGTCATAAGCTTTCTCCAAGTCCATGAAGGCAGCATACACTTTCTTTCCCTTCTCTAGATACTTCTCCACTAAACATCTTAGAACAAATATGTGATCTCCAACTAGCTCCTCTGTCATATGCCTAACCCTATCAATGAGTATTCTACCATATATTTTACCAGTCACACTAAGAAGGCAAATACCCCTGTGGTTACCACATACTTCTCTCTCCCCTTTTCCTTTATATAACGGAACAATAATACCTGATTTCCAGTCCTCTGGAACCCTTCCCTCTTCCCAATTCAATCTACACAACTTCCATATCCATTCCACAACAATCTCACCTCCATACCTCAGCATTTCACCACACACTTCATCAATTCCTGGGGCATTCCCCAACTTGATCTTCTTCATTGCTTCCACTACTTCCGTCCTGCTGATCTCTTTCTCCCTCCTCTCATCTTTCCTTCTCCGAGCCATTCCGCAACCACTTATACTCGCACTGCTGTCACTCTCTGCATTCAACAAATCCTCAAACTGCTTCTTCCATCTCCTCAATTTCTCTCTCATCTCCACCAACAATCTGTTATTCCTATCTTTCACTCCCCTACTATTTCCCCTTTCACACTGCCTTACTTTCTTTACCTCCTTCCAAAACAATTTCTTACTCTCCCTCCATGTCACACTCAGATTCCTCCCAAACTCTTCATCCACTTTCTTCTTACTTACTGGGACAACACACTCATATATAATCGTATTAATCAAATCAGTGAATAACCCTGCTCCTATATCTCCTGAGGCTTTCAACATTTCAGCAGCCAACCGAGACACACCTGCTGCCTTCTCCACCTGCCTGTTGCCCTGCTCACAGTAGCAGCGTCAATCAAAGGCCAAGGGCCAAACGCTTGATCTGCAGGCTCCAAACCTTCCCTGTTCCAGTCAAACTTGTCAGTCAACATCCAGTTGAAGTGCTCTCTCCAGGCGTCTTTAGCACTTTGGCATGCCGATGACGATATTCTTGTCATCCAAAAAACTCTAGTAGGCCTACTTATGACGATATTCTCATCATTGAAGTAAAATATTTGCCAAAAATCCATTTATTATTCAATTTTCATGGGATATGGTTTAAAATGAGCACCAGTGTTTTCCCATATTCTCTGTGAGTCATGTGACTGCTCCAGGCTGCCACACAGCCACCCACGCCGTAGAAAACGTCAGTAACTTCCCATCTCTGTTCGTGGTCAGACCCTGCTTACCACCATGTCTATTTACCTGCAGTTTTCTGTGGATTTTTCATCATTTTCAATGTCTTATTGCCATTATATTCACTGTAAATCTTTTCCATGATGGATAAAACATTTATGTTAGCTGCCTATGTTTTTTTATATGTCACTGTACTTTCTCTTATAATATTGTGGCAATGCTTACATTCTCCTCAACGTTATATGCGTATATCCATGTAGAAAAATCAATTGTGAACAGTTTAAGACCAAATTGAATAATATAGAGTGCAAGTAACTACCCTTGGCCTGGCAATGTCCTGCTGATTCTGGGGTGGCGCGGACTGAGCGCACTGGGCGGGCCAAAGCGTTAACCCCTAAAGTGCTGACAGGATCAATCGATCCTTTTTCAGGATTATGCAAGATACCAAATGTGATTGATTGAGGGGCTCAGGGAAAAACGGGGGAAAATATGCTCTGCCCCGATTGTGGCGTATATCCCTTCCAACCAATCAGAACTAAGTGCTGAATAGGGAGGAAGGAGGGAGGGGAGGAATGAGGGAGGAATGGGGTGGGAGCGCATAGAGAACAGGAGCTGCGCCGCCTGGAAGGGTAACTTTTTTCAGCATTGATGGGCTATAGCTTATGAACCAGTTGGTCTAAAATGCAGTGGTTTTGGCATAAGGTGTGTAAATTCAGGCTCTGAAACTTGGGCATAACATTTTTAACTTCTGCAAAAGTCGAAAAATCGGTTCCATATGCAGATTTTCACGCCAGTTTGGTTGATCGAATTGTGTATCGTAGGGGTTAATATCCCCACTGTTCACCACTACCATTCCTTCATCATTCTTCACACACTGCTCACATCTGATATCCCTTCTCCCTCTTCATCTGATTTGCCACCTTAAATATCATTTTCTTCCTTTCCTCCCTATTTAAGTCATCAAGTAAAAGTCTCTTCATATGGAAAATGAAAATAAATTAACCTTTACCATATGTTACATTTCCATGTACATGTATATGCAGTATTTATAATTATATCACAAATTTCCTCAAAACAGCATCAGGGAGTGATGATCATGGAAGTCGAGCCTGACATTGATGTTGATGATGTGGGGAATAACACCCCACAACAGCCACAGCCTCCCCGAAGCAAGCCCCCACAGCCAACACCAAACATCGTCTTTGACACTGACCCAGCCTTCTTCTCACCTGATGAGAGACTTAAAGTAGGGGTGATAAGAGAAGAAGATGGGGCACAGGTTTACCTTTGTATGTACTGCCAGATTCGGTGTGAGTCTCCACTAGCACTGAAGATGCATGTTCGGGTGTACCACATGCCTGTGTTGGTTTATGACAATGGTCTAGGTACTGCAGAGACCAGGTGAGTAGCTTTGTCTTGATAAAATTACTGTAGTTTGATTTTTGTAACACTGGATCAGAATTTAGTAAATTCGTATTATAAGTCCATTTTCTTGACATTTGTTTTTGTCAGTAACCTGTTCATTCAGGTGACATAATTTATTTTGTTCCATGCTATCTCCAAGTGATTTTACTGTATTAAACTTAGACAAGCTTCTGGTAATGAAGAGGGTAATGAAGACCATATCTAACTCTTTGCTTTGAAAAGTCTCTCCAAGGCTGAATAAAAGTGTTTGATGGTAGCAGTACAGTAGTAGATTATATACAGTATTTATATCGTGTGTCATTGGAGTGAAGTAGTTGAGCTCTTTAGTCAGATTGCTTCAAGAGATTTGTATGTTGTGTTTTAGGTCCCACATTAATGTGTAAGTGTGAGACTGTATGGTATGAGAATGAAAGTCAGGAGTAAGAGAAGTGAAAGTGGTATTATTGAGAATTGTGTATGGAGTGTAGAATGAAAATTATGGGATTCATGAAAGTTGTGGATTAAGGTGAGCCTGTTGACAGTGGCACTGAAGACATTCTGCTTAAATGGTATGTTCATATGGAGAGAAATTTAAATTAGGTAGTGAAATGGGTATAGTACAGTATATGTTAGTGAGTTTGAGGGTAGGAGGAGGAATGGTAAACCAAGAAGAAGGTGGATAGATATGACAAGTGAGTGTGTAGGAACACGAGGTATGGAAGTTAATGAGGCTAGGGAACTGATAGGGGATTGAGTTAGTTGAATGAATTTACCCTGAGTACTACATGGCAGGGGTTTGGTATGCCTTTGGCAACTTGATAGGTGTTAGATTGACACTGCCTGTTAGGTAATGCAAAGTGCATCTACAGTATTTAAAAAGAAAGAAAAAAAAAGTCTATCTATCTATCTATCTATAGCCCAACGCCCTAATCCCGCAAAGGGTGGCCGCAGACAAAACGCCTCCAAGTCACTCTGTCACCCACCATTTGACTGCCCTCCCCCCAGCTCACCCCCCCCTCCCTCATATACCTCTCAACTCCATCCCTCCACCTCAAGATGGTAAAGTCTGTAAGAGTTGAGTCTGGATTCTTGGGCTTCAGTGGTACATGAATGAATGTGTGTCCCATTTTACTGAACATGCTGTCAATTAGGTCTCATTCTGTCATGTTTCCTGTTTCCTTTCTCTCTGGACCCAACCTCACCCCATCTGAAGATGGGGGGGGGGGGAAAATGATGGTGACTATGATGAATTGTTACTTAACAGATGTTTTGAAGTCTGAAGTGGATATTTTTCCTGCCCCTGTACTAACAGTCACCAGCCAGAAGCATGCCTCACTTAAAGTTTAATTTAAAGTACTGTACCATTTTGTCTATCCCAGACTTTAACTCATTCGCTCTGATGGCATTTTAATTTATTCTCGCCATCCGAAGACAGCCTTATTCAGCTTTGAAGAGACTTTTTGAACAAGAAAGGCTAGATACATCTTCATTATCCCCTTCACACTGAGATGTCTTCCATAAGATGAATTTCATCATCTCAGGACAGTAACAGTAAATTGATTGAAACATTTCTGAGCAGAAGAGAATGCTGCCTAAACCAGAAGGCCTAGGACATGTATTCTTATTGGCTTAGGAGGCTTTCTGTGACCACCTCCTTACCAGTTAAATTCCGTATATTGCAAATTAGTATTTTTGTATGTTATTTGTGCAATGAATGTCTTTATTAGAAAGACACGAGTAAGCATAGAAGAGAACAGTCATGTGTACAGTGCAAGATAAATTGCTTATGAAGAGATATAAGAATGTGTATAGGTTATGCAATCTGTGTCAGTATTGTAACAAAATAAATAAATGAATAAGTTTCCTTCCTTCCCCTTCTTTCTTTACTTCATTCTTTCTTTGACCTTCTGCCTGCAGGTGACTTTACACTCCCTCTTCTGTTATTCTTTCATTCATCTTTCCTCTTCTTCTGCATATGGGTGACTTTACTCTGAGTGACAAGCCAAATGGTTTCCTGTACACCAGGAAATCATTTACCATGCTGGGTGGTAACCATATATCTAAATTATGGTACCTGGTGGTTTAGTGGGTAATTGCAATTCTCCAGTTGGATTGAGCTGGTGAAGGTTTATATCCAAGGGATGGTTGGGGTTATTGCTCATGTAATGCCACTCAGGGATGAGTGAGGCTGGTCACTCTCATCTTAAATGTCTGGACCAACATGGCTAGCCCTGGGCTCCTATGCTCATCCCTTGTGGGCCAAGGTAGGATTGGATGATGGATGGATGTAACATATAAGAGAATAGAAAGGTATACAAAATAAAGCACTAAGGAAAGAGTCTGTGAAAGAATCCCAAACCAATGAAAATAGGACCACTATACTCTGTCTACCTTAAGTTGCCCTAAAATTACCATTTCTCCATAATGTATGATGAAGTACAGTGGGCTCACACAGTGCGCGAGAGATTGGGCAGTGCACGAGCTCGCACACTGGGAATTCACGTACTAGGAATACATAATCTTATGGGAATACAGTAATTACATATGGGCGGTACCGCATCATACCTGGACATTTTTTGGCCTTTAGAGACATAATAAAGGTCATATGTTTCAGACATTGTACTAAAGCTATAGCTACAATAACAAAAATATGGGTAGTCACCTTAACAACAGTAGACAACAGGCCTGATGACATTAAATAACAGGGGTTCCGAGGCGTGGCAACATTTACAGCGCCGGACTCCCCACCGCACCTCCCACCGCACCAACACTTCCCTTCGCAGACTCCTCTTGATCACCTTCCCCAGGAGCATCAAAGTCACTCACTTCAGCCATAAACCCTTCAAAGTCCAATGCTGACACTTCTGACATTGCATCCTCTTCATCCTCAGCAGGAACAGGAGCAGACGATGTCAATGGTTCCGCAATTTCACCAACTTGAGCCCGCTGTGTGTAGCTTGTTATGAGCGTCTGTCTTCTCCTGTTTATTTTTTCCCTGTGCCTGTCTGTGTAGAAACGGAAGAGTTTGTCAATACCAACCAGAAGTTTCTCCGTTCTTAGGTTGCTCGCTTCCTGTTCCTTCACCTCTTCCTTGAGCTTATCCACGGCAGCAAGGATCTTGCTAATGTATGACATACACAGCTCAGTCCTGCCTTCCATCACGTTAGGCTGCTCAACTTGACTCTGTCTGGCGTCGGGCTCTGCGTCAGCCTCGTCTATCTGTTGCAACACTTCCTCGGGAGGCTGTTCCTCAGTAGCAGTGTGCACTTCTTGTATGTCCGCCAATGTAACGTCCTCGAAACCTGGTACAGCTTGTGCTGCTGTCAATGTTGCTGCCTCAGCATCAGCCAGTGGTTGAATGACCGTCTCCTGGGTAATGCATAGGTGAGGCACAAGCATTCGCCACGCATGGTTCACCATTGGAGGTGTAATCTGGTGCCAGGCTTGAAGGAGAAATTCAACTGCGTCCTTCACCGTAAAGTTATGCCAAAATGCCTCAACAGTCATGGCATCTGTGGTAGGTCGGGTTACAGGTGCTGGTGGAGATGGAACGGGAGCAGATGTCTCATCAAGGTCTTCGTCGTGATCTTCTTGTAGGGCATGAAGCTCCTCTTGTGTGTCAGTCTTCCTGCGTAGGTAGTCGTACACTTACTTATGGTAGAAATGCTTCACTGTGGCGATTAGTTCTTGATCCAGTGGCTGCACTAGTGACATTGTGCAGGGCGGCAGAAACACGACACGACAATCCTTGTGAAGATCTTCCAGGTATGGAGGATGACTTGGTGCGTTATCAAGCACAAGGAGCATCTTAAATGGAATGCCCAGTTCCCGACACTTGGCTCTCGCATCAGGGACACACCGCCTCGTTAACCAGTCTGCCATAATGTTCCCGGTCATCCAACCATTTACGGACTTGTACCAATACACGCCACTTGCATCCATGTTCGTGAGGTTTATGTAGCACCTTGGATGTGAAGCTGTGTGTACAACAACTGGCCTCATCTTGTGGCTCCCAGACAGGTTTACAGCGAACATTACCGTCATCTTACATTTCTGGAGCTTGCGACCAGGGGCTTGTTTCTGTCTTTTTGCAATGTAAGTTGATTTTGGCATGGTCTTGTAATATAAGGACGTTTCATCGATGTTGTAGATCTGGTCCTTGGTGTACTGTCCCTCTTCAATAATCGCTTTAAATATTGCAGGATAGTCTCTCGCGGCCAGCTCATCGGCAGAGGCACGTTCACCAGACACTTTCACGTAACGGAGTTCCTTGCGCTTAAGAAAACGGTCCAGCCATCCAACCGATGCCCTGAACGGTTTTTCCACTTTTAACCTTCGAGATGCAGCCTTGTAAAAGAGCTGGGCTTGGTTCTGAATAAATCTTCCATTGAGTGGAACACCTTCCTTTTCTTTCCGCATTATGAAGGTGGCAAGATAGCGCTCCATTAGTATCATAGCACGATTTCCCACCCGCGAACGGCCGTCTAGGTCAGAGGCACCGTACGTCTTCACTACAGCCTTTATGGCTTCACGATTCTTCCACACAGTTCTCACTGTAGATTCAGCCAGTCCCAGGGTTCTCCCGATAGCCGTGTTTCCTTGACCCTCCTCCTTCATCTTAATGATCTTTAACTTGGTGGCGTGCATCAGAAGTTTCTTAGCTCTTGGGGTTGGAGCCATGGTGCAGCGAAGTACAGGCAGCACAAAAAACACCACACGTTGCACACGACAGGTTAGCTGTAGAGAGCAGATCCGCACAGTGCACGAGCCAGGACTGTTATGGCATGACCGCTCCCTTGTACCCCAAGCTGTGCAGTAGAATGCCCGGGAATTTCTGCGCATCAATATGACGACACGTGACACGCTGTGTGAGGGGTGGTTGCGCACTAGCAGAAAATGGCATTTTTGAGCCACTCCTTGCCTCTGCCTCGCGTTCTGTGCGGTAAACTCGCGCATTAAAGGGTTTTTGGTTATGAGTTTTGGTCACTCGTTCACAAGGCGAATCGCGCACTGCGGTGACGCGCACTGTGCGAGCCTACTGTATAACAAAAAGATAACACTTGGATATGGGGGTAGTAGGATGTAGAACAGTAGTATTGTCTTACTGTGCAATTGAGCTTCTGGAAATTAGCTGCAATAATGCTGAAAATATCCATCGTTATTCCTTTCACTCTTGTGATGTAGTTGAGAATTCCACATTCTGTGGAGTTCTTATTGATAGTGTAGACATTATTTCTTTTTCTTTGGGGGGGTGAAGATCAAGACGGCTGGCATCCCAAGACCGTTCGAGATAGAGATTTGAAATTTTCAGAAGTTATATATCTTGGTTGCAGGCTTCTTTTGACAACAAATTTTTTTCCTGGTTCTAGCACTTCACTATAGTCGCAGCGCACAATTCTGAGGTTGTCATTATCGTACCCAGGCAACCTACCTGTCAACAGTGCGTCCAATTTCGTATCATATTATACACGATTTGATATTTTTATACAAGCATACACGAATATTATTATACACGAACATATTATACACGAACCACAAGCTTAACATATTATACATGAAATCGGAAGCACAGTTGACGGGTATGTTGCCAGGGTACAATAATGACAACCTCAGAGTTTTATATATATATATACGTTGGGTCTGGTTAGTACTTGGATGGGTGACCGCCTGGGAACACCAGATGCTGTTGGCATCCCTATGTGTCAAGTGGGGTTGGTGGAGGATTAGTGCCTCTCCCTGTAAAACAGTTAACTCTAAGCCCTTGACCACCCTGTTTGGGATACCTGGCGTCTGGCAATAAATGAATGAAAATATATATATATATATATATATATACCTGTAAAACAATTAACTCTAAGCCCTTGACCACTCCGTTTGGGATACATGGCGTCTGGCAATATATATATATATATATATATATATATATATATAATTGTTGCTCCTGTGCAGCAAAAACTACCAGATTGATTGTTATGCAAATGTTCCAGTATGTAGTCATGAACATGTACTAGTACACCTTGATATTGAAATCCACCAAAATAATACTTTTTGTGATACTGAGGAAAATCAAAATGGCCACCTCATGCCTGGAAGTACAAAATCTGAAAGTATTTGGCCAATATTGACCCAGCTCAGTGGAAATGTAGTGGATCATGAGTGAACAGGATTTAATATTATGAATGACCTTGACCTTGATCTCAAGGTCACAGGTCAAAAGTCATTAAAAATTTTGGTCATACCAAAAGTCCCATAATATTAGGTCTACAGTGATAAAAGTTTTTTCATCTGGACTGTGAAGTTCTTTGAATATTGCTTCAGCAATTTCTAAATTTTAGTTTTTGTTTTGTTATTGCCACCATGAGACCATTTTACTGATGGTGGTAGGTGGTAGCAACCATCATCCACTCACGTGAGTCGTGATGTAGTGCTGCCAGCTTCTTCCATCACCTTTATCATTCTTTTTCTGCGGCTGCCCTCTTGTCTCCCTATTTCTCACCATCATCCACTCACTTGATGTAGTGCTGCCTACTTCTTCCTTCACCTTTATCATTCTTTTTCTGTCTGCTTTCTTCTCTTCCTATTTCTTCCAACTTTCCAGTCACTCTTTATTACTCTTCTTTCCTCTTCAGGTGGCTTTACATTGAGTGACAAGCCTAATGGTTTTCTCTAAGCCAAGAAACTATTTCTATTGCTGGGAGGTAACTACAGTATATAACCAACTCATACCTGTTCCTTATGTGTCAACAAGCGGGTTGGCGAAGGATTAGTGCCCCTCCCCATAAAACAACTCACTCAAAGACAAATGGCCACCCCTTATGGGATTATGGCGTCTGGCTAGAGTTAGATAAGTAGATAGGAGAGAGTTTTGAACTGGAGAGGTTAGATACTGGCATCTCTGGACCATTTACTGTCTAGAGGTCCATCCTAAAATGAATCAGATCATCTAGTGGCAGATTGATGAAAATGAAAAATATTTCTTTGGATGGAAGGGATAATTTCTTTCAAATAAGTGAGATTTTTTTCATTTTAATCAAACCTGCTGCAGATTATTTTAGTCAACCTAGGAAGGATCTTTGGTTGTAAAGTACTGCAGAAAAGTACATCTGACATCTCCAGTTTGTAAATTTTCCTCTGTGCCGAATACAGTTGTAATGATATATAGCAAGAATAAAATACATACATAAGACATTGTCATAATGAAGGGATTAAGGCAGACAAACTATGGTAATTTAACACCCCATCCATACCCTAGGTACCGCATGGGCATCAAACTCCAGAACACAACCTCCACCGAATTCTCCGCCACTGAAAAACCCTTTGCGTGCCTCTTCTGTGAATCATCATACAAGCTACAGAGTTCCCTTCAGTCCCACTTTCGAGAGCACCACAGCCCTCACAAGCCTTTCCAGTGTTTAGAGTGCAAAGAGAGTTTTCGTCGCCCAATAGAGCTTTCTCGACATAGGCTGTATAGATGCCCGGTAAGCTGAAGAGAGCTTTATCGTTTTTTTAATTTTTATATTTATTTATTTATTTATCATTATTATCATCACCATCTAATTATATATTTATTTATTTATTCATTTATTTATTTATTTACTTATTTTTTCCAGAGTGAAATGGCATATAGGTTCTCTGAAATTCTAAGTAAATTCTAATGCAAGTAGTACAGTAGAGTATTAATATTGCAGTATTGGAAGTTAATGCTATACAGTACTTATATATCAGTAAGAAGCTGTCATTTCTTATCTTGCTGCACTGTTATAACTTTTGCATTTTTTGTTTTGTTTTATGCTATCTGAATATGATCTGCGATACCACTTCATCTGTAATCTCAGAAAACCCTTTTGTAAACCAGTTTGTGATTAGCTGTGTGGTATTTACAGTAATGAGAGAGGGGTGTGTGAGCTGGAGCAAGGCAGTGAAGTGGCATTGGACAGGATG
Organism: Coenobita brevimanus; assembly: GCF_032717465.1. Classification (NCBI taxonomy): domain Eukaryota; kingdom Metazoa; phylum Arthropoda; class Malacostraca; order Decapoda; family Coenobitidae; genus Coenobita; species Coenobita brevimanus. The sequence continues at coordinate 66,994,590 of NC_136954.1, read as the reverse complement.
ACTTGGAGGTGATTTGTTTGTGGCCACCCTTTATGGTTTTGGGGTGTCTGGCAATAGATAGATAGATTTTTAATAGGAAGATCAAATCAGCCATGGGTCTTGAATTACAGTACAGTATGGTCAGCTAGTTATAAAATTATATTTTGTGTCAATAAATATGTTGCCTTAGTTATGCATATAGGCATTACAGTGGCTGCCATTGATTCATAGTAGCTCATTTATGGACAACATCCATGAAACTTGCAAATTGTAAATATATATATATATATATATATATATATATATATATATATATATATATATATATATATATATATACAATATATATATATATATATATATATATATATATATATATATATATATACAATATATATATATATATATATATATATATATATATATATATATATATATGTGTGTGTGTGTGTGTGTACAGTACATTCCTAGTTAACTTGGAAGTTTAGGGAATTTACCTTCCCGGTTACCGATTTTCCTTGAATATCTGATATACAGTATGCTCTTATACATAGGCTATATCATTGCATTATATACAATACCACTTGTATCCAGAGGCGCACAAGTATTTTCCATTTGAAACAATCTCTTATGCACACCCTATAGATGTAATACTGTACGCATGATTGCAGTGTTTTGCAGTAGTGCAGAATGCACATGGTAAGTCTATTTTGTTAAATATATTCATTATTTTATTCATCAAACTTGGAAATACAGTAATCACTCCAATATCCGGATCAATAGAGCCATCGGTAGGTTCGGATATTGGTTTTGTCCGGATATTGGGCCCCAGCTTATGGACTTGTACTTACGGACCCTAACACAGAGAAACACCTATACAACTCCCTCCGGACATGCATAGCACCTATTTAACACCCAAATCACACCAATAAGGCACATAAATGACTGAAATAAATGCAATAGACACATAAAATGTGGGTTTAGAAGTATGTTCATACATTAATAAACATTCTGGTACTTATGGACTCTAACCGAACCTAACCTAACCGAACCTAACCGAACTCTGAAAAACACATTCCCTACTGCACATGCATGAAGTAAGTTTAGTATGGAAAGAAGTACAGTATGACACTTTCTGGTAAGTATAGTATGGGAAAAAATACAATATGAAAACATTCTGGTAAATATAGTATGGAAAATAGTGCAACATGAAACATTTTGGCTACTTACAGCAAGTCCCTGGCCACCTCGATGAATAACCGCCTCCTCTCGGACTCTGACAGTAAGACGATTTCCTGAAGCACTTGCACTACACTCTTCCTGAAGTCTTGCACTGAACTTAGTCACTAACACACAGAAGTCCGTTCTTTTCACACAGTGTTCACTTTAGTCCAAATAATGTTCCATTAAATTTAAGTGTTGCACATTAACTTTTCCCAAGTTTTTTTAAGTTTCCAAAGCCAAAACAAAGAAGGTTAGTTACGTTAAATTTCTTTTCTACTTAGTCTTTTCTCCCAACTTGAAAACCTTAACACAACACACCGTTTTTCACTGCACAACACTCAAAATTCCCGTGTGGTCTAGTGGAGAAGTTCTTGCTGTTTATTCACTGTCAGAGCCCGAGAGTATCACTGGCAGGCGTCCAAGGGGTGCATCGGTGGGTAGTGGTGATGGCGTACCGACTACAGAAGACTCTGAAGACAGCCGCAAACTCACGTCGACGGTGACTCCACTGTAGCTGATGTGCTGGGCTGTGGCTCGGAGCATGAGGGCCTGTCTTGGGGAGGCAACGGAGTGGAACCAGGGCTTGGCACAGCGGGGTCACGGGCCTGAAAAAAACTGTCAATCGTTGACTGGCGCAAGGACCGACGATTCTGGCGATTGATGATGCGCTGCCGGAGAAGCACGCACTTCCTCCACGAGTCCCAAGGGCCCCATCTCCCTGTCGCAGTCCGGGTGTTCCAGGTAGTCTAGGACGAACTCTAGATGTTCCCGGAGTGCGCTCAGCTTGGGGATGGCTGGAGTAGTGTCCTGCTGGGCGGAGTCTGCATCATCATCGCCTTCGTCGTCGGAATCTTCAAGTTCGGGACTGACACCAGCAACCGAAGACGCGATCTCGATATCAGACAACGTCTGATACCCAGGATCGCCGTCGTCGTCCAACCACTCACGAACATCGTCCACATCAACATCGTCGCCGTGCGTACGTAGCCGTGCATGGAAGTCATCCACGTCCAAACCCTAGGAAATGCGTACTCCACATCTGTTCCGAGAAGCAGATGAGACCAACCATTTTCAAGAGTTTTCACAGGGACTTCCTTCCATGCACTAGCCCAGTTGTACAGCGCAGACTTGATGTTGTAGCGGCGAAGGTTTTCCAAAGTCCGCTTGCCTCGAGTGTCACGTCCTTCCCTGCGCTGCGTCCTCGTCCTCGAGAACCACCATCACCTCGTCCAGGAACTTCCGACGGTACAGGCGCTTTGTTGCCACGATCACTCCTTGGTCCATTGGTTGAATGAGAGCAGTCGTATTAGGTGGCAGAAACATGCACTAATACGGCCATTCTCAGCAACCAAGTCCTTGTCGCACGGGTGGGCAGGTGCATTGTCGAGGAGAAGGAGAGCCTTTACCTGGTCGCGAGGAATTCCCAGTGTCTTCGTCTGGTAATGTATGACCTCCTTGACGAAGTGATGGTGAAACCAGTCTTTGAAAATCACAGCTGTGAACCATGCTTTCAAAGAATGGTACCATACGACAGGAAGGACATCCATCACCCCACGAAGGCACCGAGGCTGCTTTGCACGGCCAACAATAACAGGCTTAAGCCGGTGCATGCCGTTAGCATTGGCACAACACAAAGCAGATATCCGTTCCTTAGAAAGCTTGCGGCCAGGTACACGCTTCTCCGTCTCATCGGCGAGTGTTCGTTGGCACCGAGTGATAGAATAGGCCAGTTTCGTCAGCGTTATAGACTTGACCGAGAGTGAGGCCCTCCCTGTCGATCAAGCCTTTCACCTTGTGCCGAAACTCGTCCACTCCATCCTCGTTAGCGTCCAATGCTTCGCCATGTGCTTTACGGTTAGTAAGGCCATGTCGCAACTTAAACGCGAAGAGCCAACCCTCGGATGCCTTGAAGTCTAGGGCGTCGTGAAGCCTTGCAAACTTCTCAGCAGCAGCCTTCAGCTCCGTTCCACGTACCATCACACCAGCTGCACGTTGCTGTCGATGCAAATCAACGTGGAGCGGTCGATCTCTATGCATACTTGGGGTAAACATAACCTTCCTCTCCACGTTGCGTTTGCTTCTCGACGAGAAGTCAGCCGTGTACTGCATGAGCTTGTCTCAGAACGCTTGATATCAAACAAAGTCGACCGGGCCAGGTTGAACTCGCGGAGAATGCGAGAGGAAGACCAACCCGCATCAACCTTCTCCAATATCTCCCGTTTCTTCTCCAGAGTCAACACCACTCTCTTCCTTTTCTCAGGAGCGGAGGCCATCATCACACACACTAAGAGTAGGGCAGAGAGCAGCAGGAGGCCTTGCAGCAAGTACGGCACCACCACAAAAGCGAGCACGTGGGCAGCCATGGCGAAGAGCGTAGGTCTTGTCGCGGTGAGAGACAGGCGGGAAGTGGGGAGGATGCAGCGGCGCTCTATCGGACGTCGGAGGAATGACGAACCAAAACAATGCTCTCACGCGGCGCGCGCGGCAAGTTCAAATTACGGACAGCAAAAAATCGATTTTTTTTTCCAATTTTTTTGGATTTTCGGACCATTTTGGGAATGTTTGATCCCAGGACGATAAGGTTCGGTTAGTGGGGATGTTCGGATATTGGGCGTCCGGATATTAGAGGGATTACTGTATATAATAAAGAAATAAATCTTGAGCACTGTTGGTGAACTGATGATTTGGAAAGAAGTGTTGTACTGTAGAATTATCATGACATCTTTTCTCACAGTTGCATATATGGCTGCTACTCATCAATTTATTCCTCACCTGACTGCTGTCACCCTACCCCTCACTCGTCACTCAGCTGGTTTGCAGATAATATGATACTGTAAATACATAGCAATGGCAAGCGCAGTAATTTTGTCAAACAAAACAAATCTTCATTTCTGTCAGTTTGATTTTTATCTTCTTTACCAATGCAAATTCATCCTAAGATGATTTATAAATTCAGCTAAGAACACATTTGAACTGGCAGAAAAGATAAATTCTAGCTGACAGAAATGAAGCATTTGTTTTGTTTGACAAAATTACTGTACTTGCCATAACTACGTATTTATTTTATTATCTGCAAAACAGTTGAGCAGGAAGTGAGAGGTACAGTGACGGCACTCAGGTGATGAATAAATGGGCGGGCCACAGGCATATACATGCCGGTGAGCAAAAGAATCGTGATAACTCTGTTGTACAGCACTTCTTTCCAGATCATCAGCTTACCAATAAATGCACAAGATTTATTTTGATAGTTTATTTTTCCATGTTCATATGAATAAAATAATGAATAATATTTAACTGAATGGAATTGCCAAGGTACTGTATGTTGTTGCAAGTTTTTGCGTAGTTAAAAGAGTCATTTCATTAGGTAGAAAACTGCATCTCTACCACAGATTTTTAACTGATGAAGAGTATACCTTTTTTTTTACTGGATTTATTCACCTTGCTTTTCACAAAAAATTCCAGGAGCTTTGGTCCCTGAGACTTGATATCATAAATCATGGAATTTCCTACATTAAATCATGTTGCCAGTGTCTTATAATGTTCACCATTTTCAAGTATATTGTATTTGTCCAGCTTCTGTTTCATGGGGAGCACAATGCACTTAAGATGAATTTGCACTTTACCCATCATGGAGTGTGCAAATCACTATCATGACACAACACAACAGTGAGAGTGCATGTTAACTGACTGGTAGCAGTAAGCATACTCTTGATCTGTGGAGGTATGAAGGATGCCTGAATTAGAGGAAGGGAATAAGGGGGGGGGTTGGGAAGGGGATTAATGAGGAAACGACCTAGACAGGAAATGCCTTCAATTCACATCACCTGACATCACCCAGTCTCACATGATACATGACTATTGCGAGCATTCAAATTGACTTACACTTATATTTTTAATTATAAATTTGCCAGTGCATGAATTTTCCCAGTTGTCTGATAATCCCGATTGTCTGGATAAAGGATGTAGAAGGATATAGAAGTTGCAAATGCTTCGGAAATAAAAAGAAAAAAATGTTTGGGGAATGCAAGAAAAGAATAGTAATGATAAAAGGATGGAGTGTTCTGAGAGAGAAAAAGGTGGTTGGGGGATGCAAGAAAAGAATAATGAAAAAAGGATGGAGTGAGAGTAATAAATGTGTGAAGATGTTTGCTATAAGAGAGAAAAAGAAAAAGGGAAAATATTTTTAGGAAGAATAATGAGTAAGCTACTCAGATAATAGGACACTGTTTTGAAAAGAAGTGCAAGAAGGTAGGAATGAATGGAAATGTTAAGAGGTAAGGAATGAATGGAAGAGAATACTTAGAAATGCAAAAGAATAAGGATCACTTAGAAGGAATATGATGATGGAGTGATGAGAGGACAATGGTGATAAACATGATCAATTTGGTGGTGCACAGAGAAGGAGTGTGATGCCTGAGATGACAGAAGTGAAGAATGCAATGAAGGGGTTGGTGAATGGAAAAGCAGTAGGTGTTGATGTATATGCAGAGGCAGTAAAATGTAGTGGAGAGACTGGAATGAAATATTTATTGGAAATTGTTTAAAGGCAAGGATGATTGCACCATTGTTCAAAAGAAACAGTGATTAAAGTTAGAGCATAATTAATGCTGGAGTAGTCTGTTGATTGTTACAGGACAGATATGTAAGAAATTTAATAGAAAAAGTAAGGAAGCTAATAGAATGTTTGGTGAATGATGAACAAGGTAGTTTTAGTAGTTTGAAAGGATATGAATATCTCCCCACCTCACATAGATGTGAGAAACAAGAAGGATAGTGAGAATCAATGTGATAATGTGTTAGTGTACTTTTCATTTTGTTAGGTTTCTTATACTAGATAATTTGTGTAATGCTTGTATTTTTTTCCCCCCCAGGTGCAGAAGATGACATGATTATTCAGCCGTGTTTTTCCTTTGGTCTTTTAGTTTACTGAAAAAGTTGGAAAATCCATACCACATATTGTATACCATAATTACAAAGTATCCTGTTATTTCATTCCATGTTTGCCTTTGTTGCCTTGAAAATTTTATCAGTTATGAACTGAAAGAATTTATTGACAGATTATTATGATTTTAAGTAATCCCTTTAAAGTGATGTCATAATTTATAAGTTATTCTTGCTACCTCTTTGACAGTTCTGTTTGACTTAGGTAAGTTCTGTCTTACTGAAGGGATTAGTGAAGGCTCTATCTAATGCCTCCAGTTCAAAAAGTTTCTCCAAATCTGAATAAAAAAGTGTCTGGGGACAGCAGGAATAGAATATAAAAGATGCCTTTGGGAAAGGGTTAATGTTGTTCTAATTTCAGTGGTACAGCATGTTTATTTGATTATTAGTTTCAGTCCAAGTACTTGGAGAATATAATGAATTGTTTATTGGCCTTTTTGTTCATTTGTTGTAAAAATTGTGTATTTAAAAATGGAAGGGTATTAAAACAGAATACTTACTAATATTTTCTTCAATATGTTGTCATCATTGCAAATATTGTTTCAGTACTTCATTTAATGTTTCAGTATTAAGTTACTGTTATACAAATGCCTTTTCTTTACTTAAAGTTGCTTGTGATTCATTGAAAACTTGTTTTGGAGTCTTTTTTTTTTTTTTTTTTTACCTCACTTTTAATATTGCCGCAATTCATTCATTCATTTATCATCTAAACCTGTATTGTCCCATCAGGAGCATAGGAGTCCGGGGCTAGGCAAGTTGGTCCTGGCATTTAAGATGAGTGACCAGTCTCACTCATCCCTGAGTGGCATTATATGAACAGTAAACCCCAGCCATCCCTTGGATATAAACCTGCCCAGGCTCAGTCCGATTGGAGTACGTTCATTACCCACTAAACCACAAGGTGCCATAATTTGGTTATATGGTTACCACCCACTGTAGTAAATGGTTTCCTGGTGTACAGGAAACCATTTGGCCTGTCACCCAGTGTAGAGTCACCTGTAGACAGAAGGAATGAAGGAAAGAAAGACAGATGAGGGAGGAAGGAACGAAGGACGGAAGAGAGAAAAGGGCAGTCACCCGAGAGCAGCACTGCATTGAGTGAGTGGTTAGTTCATTATTTATTTTTATTTTTATTTCATCATCATCATCATCATCATCATCATCATCATCATCATCATCTGGACCTCCTTTCCCACACTAGAGCAAGGTGAGGAGTAGCAATGTCCAGACAGCCCAAATTTGCCCAATCCAATGGGGCATGCTTCCATTCACTCATCATTCAAGCCCCCGGAATCCTGGCTCTATCAGATACGCCAAAAACATTCACCACGTTGTGTAGCTTCACATAAATGTATCCGGTAGAGTCAATCCAGACTCTGCCATTTTAAAAAGGGGTGCCAAATCCCTGATTATGCACCTCTCCTCGCAACATTCATCCAACCAGCTCGATCTCTTGTCAGTTCCCTAGCCTCATCGACTTCCAAACCTCTCTTCCTCAAACACTCATCCACCATATTTCTCCACCTTTTCCTTGGCCTACCTCGCCTCCTCCCTCATTCAAATTCGCTCAGATATACTTTTTTCACCACTCTATTGTTATCCATTCTCTCCATATGGCCATACCATCATAGTACACACTCTTCGATTTTGGTGTCCACCGACTTCCCCACTCCACATCTTTCACGCATCACATTATTTCATATCCTGTCCACCCTCTGTACTCCACACACATTCCTCAGCAGTCCCATCTCCACTGCTCTTACTCTTTTTAATTTTCATGCCACACAATAGTCTCACATCCATATGTTAAAATTGGCACTAACACTCCTTCATGTACGCCTTGTGCAACTGCAACACTCAAGCCTCTGTTTCTTATCAAGGCCTTCTTTGCACCAGCTACTTTTCTTCCTTGTGTCACTCTACTTTCAACTTCTTTTGCACATTTTCCTCTCTTTTCTATCACTGTACCCAGGTATTTGAACTCTCTCCCCAATTCCAGTCTCTCTCCATTCACTGTAACATCACACTGGGAGTCACCTTCTCTCTCAGTAACGATCACTTTACTCTTTTCTACATTTTACTTTCAAGGCACGACTCTCACAGACATCAGCAAAACTCTGCACTAGCCTACGAAGTTCTTGTCTGGTATTTGCAAGTAGTACTGCATCATCAGCATGCAACAAATTTGAGATATTCCATCCATCATCATTCATTACCAATGCCATCCCCCTCTCCATTACTCTTGTTTTTACTTCTCTCATCACCCCATCCATGTATATAATTTATATTGAACAGCCATGGGGACATCACACAACCTTGTCACACGCCCACACCAATCATGAACCATTCACTTAGATGCCCATATGTTACACATGCTTCACTATCATCATAAAAACTCTTGACGGCACCTAGCAGCTTACTGTCTACATCGTACATTTTTTTTTTTTTTTTTTTTTTTTTTTTTAAATAATAGAACAGAGGAAGGAAAAACAAATGAATAAAAAAAAAAAATCCATACACCAGATTACTGGTGTCCTCTGGTCATAAAATATCGGTAACAGTTAGACTTGAACAGCTGTAGGTTGAAGTTTAGAGGGAACCAACTCTGAGGAAGCGAGTTCCAGAGAGATGCAGTTCGGGGAATGAAAGAATTCTGATAGGCAGAAGTTCTGCAATATGGCTGAGTGACATTCCAGTCATGAGCGCTACCAGATGCCCATGTAGCACGAGGGAAGGCATGGAGAGGCGGCATCATGGACACAACTTCGTCTGAGCATTTGCCATAAAAATATCTGTAAAATAATGCAAGGGAGGCAACATTCCTTCTTACTTGTAGGGAAGGTAGTTTATTTGTAATGGCAGGGTTGTTAATAATTCAACAGCTTTGTTCTGAATATTGTCTAGTTGTTTTAATGCAACCTCTCCACATCCATTCCACAAGGGTGCGCCATATTCAAGCTAAGAGCACACATGACTCTTAAAAATTATAGCTAACTGCTCGTCAGTGAAGAAGTTGTGGACTCTGTACAATAATCCAAGTTTCTTTGAGGTGGTTTTAGCAAGTGATCTAACATGAGAGGTCCAGCTGAGGGCATTGTTAAGTGAGATGCCGAGAATTTCAATACTTTTGGAGATGGGAATATTAGTAGCACTGAAGGTAATATACAAATCTGGGAATATCTGTCTATTAGTAAATTATATATATTTAGTTTTACAAACATTAAATGAGACAAGGATGTTTTGTCCCCATTCACTGATCGTAGATAGGTCTTGATTTATTGAGGTGGCTGTACTGAGTTGAGAGGAAGAGATATTAGACTTTGTAAATGGGTGTCTGAGTGTGAACTAACTATGTAGTGTTGAGTCATCTCCATATGAGTAGATGGGATTGTGGATGACAGAGATCATTAATATGAACCAGGAGCAGGGTTGGCGCCAGCACTGATCCCTGCGACACGCCGGCGTTAATTGAGTGGAAATTGGAATATACATCATCCACTTTTTCTCCTATTTTCCTGTCACTGAGATATGAGGAAATCAAAGGAACAAAACTTTCCACAATCCTTCTCTGTCCACTTTGTCGTATGCTTTTCCTAGATCCACGAGTGCCATAAACACCTTATGATCCTTCTCATATGTCTTCTCAGCTATCTGTCTCACTGCAAATATTTGATCTACACATCCTCTGCCACTCTTAACCCGCCGACTCCCGTTGACAAATATATACTTCCACACGTTCTGTCACTGTGACTCCTGTTGAGGTATATAAACACGGAGCAATTGCAAGGTCCCTAGTTTGCACAATTTTCAAATTTCACACGTGATCTTTGGAACGTATCCATGGGACACCTTCCTCTGCAAGATGCCAGGCAGGGACAATGCCTTATGCCGTATGACCCCCCCCCCCCGCATGGCAATTCACCTGTTACCAGAGACCTGGTCAGTGAAATTCAAGGCCAGAGTGATTCCCCAATCGATGACAATGTGGAGGACAAAGTTTACGTAGCATTAGAGGAAGAAACAGTCAGAAATGATGATCAGGTAATGTTGCCAAAAAAGGTCAGGTGCTGTCTGTTGATGTGTTTGGTGAGTGAAACAATGCTTATATTGCCTACATTACAGTGTGAAAACCAATATACTCTCGTACTACATATAAATTCGTACCAAATAAATAAATAAATACTGTTTATAAGTGGTGTGGAATAGTTACCCTCCCGTAGAACTCGTTTTCTTGGGAGCCAGCCTGATAGAAAACCCAGTAAGGTAAGGGGTACTGCTACGTGTATTCAGTAATTTAGACCTCAGGTGAGCGATTTCTCTATGAATTTTTTATGTTTCTCACCAGAAGCGGAGGTTTGAACCAAAAAAAATTTTTTTTCCAAAATCGGTCGGGATTGGGGGGAGTCAGTGGTGGAAAATCAGTCTGGACGAGGCAGGTTAAAGCCACCCTGATCACCTGATCATCACTCACTAGGACTTCTGATGTCTCTCTTACTTTCACTATAATAATACCATATACCTTCCCTACCACACTCAATAAACTTATGCCATGATACTTCTTGCACTCACTTTGCTCACCTTTATTTTTGTACAGGGATGCAGTCACAGCCTTTTTCCATTCTGCTGGCACAGTTTCACTCATCCATGTCTTTGTACATACCTCCAACAAGCACTTCATTCCATTCTCTCCACTTCACTATTTTATTATTATTTTATTATATTATTATTATTTTTTATTATTATTATTATTATTATTATTATTATTCCATCTGTCTACTGCCAGATGCCTTTATCCCATATGGGGTGGCCACAAACATATTGCCTCCATGTCACCCTGTCCCCCACCATTTCATTGCCCAGCTCCCAGGACACACACACACCCTCTCATATACCTCTCCACTCCATCCCTCCATCTCATCCTTGGCCTCCCCCTCCCTCTCCCTCCTTCCACCTCACTCACATACACTCTCTTTGTCAGTCTTTCGCTCTCCGTCCTCTCCACATGTCCAAACCACCTCAGTGTGTTTCTCTTATCGCTTCCTATCACATCCACATCCACACCACAACGCTCCTTCATTCCCCATTTGTCAGCCTGTCTCCCCATGTGACTCCACAGGCTCCTCTCAAATAACTCATTTCCACTGCTCTCACTCTTGACTTGCGTCCTTCCAACAAGGTCCAAGTTTCACTTCCATACGTTAGAGTTGGTATCATAATACAGTACTGTCATGTAGTAGCTTTTTCACTTCCATGCTCACTTCCCTGTTTCTTATCACTGCTTTCAAGGAACCAGCAACCTTTCTTCCCTGTTGCACTCTTTCAAGCACTTCATCCTCTAAACTTCCATCCTTACTCATCACATTGCCCAAGTACTTAAATGCACTCAAATTTTCATTTCCTCCTCATCCAGCCTCACTGTACATTCACTGACTTCATTTCTCTCGAAGACCATAACTTTACTCTTCCCTACATTCACCTTTAGATTCTGTTTCTTACACACTCTCCCAAACTCATTCACCAAGCCTTGCAGCTCCCCTTCGTCTTCACTTAACAACACAGTATCATCTGCAAACAACAGTACAGGTAGTTTCCAAACACTGCCCTTTCGTACTAGCTGCTCCAACATCCACTGCCCTACCATGTAACTTTTTTATAACCCCATCCATATATAGATTAAACAACCATGGAGACATGACACATCCTTGTTTCAATCCAACTTTCAGATAGAAAAATTCACTCAGTTCACAATCCACATGCACTGCAGCCTTAGCACCCTCATATATACTCTTCACTGCCTTCAACAACTTCCCATCTACTCCATATAGTCTTAATACTTTCCACATCCATGTCTATCCACCCTGTCATATACTTTCTCCAAATCCATGAAGGCCACATACAACTTCTTTCCCTTCTCTAGAAACTTTTCCACTAAAGATCTAAGAATGAATATCAGATCTACACAACGTCTTCCCTTCCTAAAACCTCCCTGTTCTTCTCCAACTAATTCCTCTGTTATTTTCCTAACTTTGTTAATAAGTATCCTACCATATATATTTCCTCTTACACTAAGAAGACAAATACCCCCATGATTACCACACTCTTCTTTTTCCCCTTTTCCTTTGTACAGGGGAATAATTATACCTGACTTCCAATTCTCTGGGACTCTGCCTTCCTCTGAGGCCAATCTGCAAGTTATTATTATTATTATTATTTATATTATTGTTATTATTATTATTACTATTATTATTATTATTATTATTATTATTATTATTATTTATACCTCACTCATGACGAAAGGCATGACTCAGTTTTGTTTAAATTACTATTATATGCCTGTCAATTATGAACAAAAGCTTGTGTCACTTAACGGAGCAACTGCGGCATTTCCTCCATGCTAAAAAAAAGTGGGATTTTTGTTTTTTTCGTTCAGTTTCATTTTTCTTTTCATTTTGAAGGCTCCAACATGCTTGCATGCATCAGTCTTGGTCACGTAATGGTGGCTTTCCATGTTGCTCAATCTCTGGCAGCTTCCCTGTTCAGTCCATTATCCCAGGGGTCACACGCAATGACCTCGTCCCAGGCCTTTTTTGGTCTACCTCTCAGAACCCTACCTGTAACATTAACACTTCTCACTTTCTGCACCCATTTATCATCCCTTATCCTCTCGACATGCCCAAACCATCTCAATCTACCTCCCCTCATCACAACACCAATACACTCAAGTCCCATCCCACCCCTCAACTCTTCCATCAAAAACCTAACCCCTCCCAAACCTCACACTTTGGGACGCACTGCACATCCACCTAATCTTTGCTATTTCTGTATGTTTGAGCCTGCTAATATCCTCTTCCTTTAGTGCCCAGGTCTCACTACCATACAGCATTACACTCCTAACACATGCCGTATACAAAGATCCCTTAGCACGGAGGGAGAGCCCTCTCAATGTCAGGGGAGGCAACAGCTCCCTGAACTTTTTCTAGCCACTCCTCACTCTAGCCACAGAGCTAGCTCCAGCCCCACCTCCCTCACATAACATGTCTCCCAAATAACAAAACTCTTCCACACACTCAAGGGACTCACCAGCAAGATCAATCCTTTCACGCCTGGCAATCTCCACATGCTCTCCATGACACACTGCACACATGAAATCAGCATTATCTCACAGTCTGCCTCTAATACCACTACATCTCTTATGGACTCACTTATCACAGACACTGCACAAGCTGGAATTACTTCACACGCCCTTGTGGCAAATCACACATGGCCACCCTATCTCTTCTTTGACAGCACCACCACCAGTCCTAGATACCATCACTTTTGTTTTATCTGCATTTACTCTTAAGCCCTTGAGCCCCATACCATCTCTCCACTTCTTAAATCTTTCCTCTGTCTCCCTTTCATTCTCTGCAGTGAACACCAAATCATCAGCATACAACATTTCCCACAGGAGTCCATTTCTAAGTCACGCAAGAGGACTTCAAATACCATGATAAATAGCAAAGGGCACAAAACTGACTCCTGGTACATGCCAACATTCACGGAAACCTCATCACTCAAATCTCCATTCACCCTTATTTGGGTGCAAGCACCAACATACATGGCCCTAACCAGCCACTCCTCGATCCTAAGCTTTCTCATTGCCCACTTCGCCCCCTCTGTAGGGACTCTGTCAAAGGTCTTCTCCAAATCAGCAGAAACAAAGTACAATTCCCTTTCTTTTCTAAATATTTTTCCTGAAGCTGTCGAACAACGAATATGGTGTCAATGGTCCCTTTGCCAGGCATAAACCCAAACTGCATCTCATCAATATTCTCTCGCTAATTATACCTTCTAGAACTCTCTCCAGTACCTTCATTATCTGGTCCAAAAGCTTTATGCCTATATAATTTCCTCTTTCCAGGGCATCACCCTTCTCCTTGTACATATTTACAATTACACTCTTCAGCCAATCATCTGGGACAACACACTCATATATAATCGTATTTATCAGGTCAGTGACTAACCTCACTCCTATATCTCCTGAGGCTTTCAACATTTCAGCAGTCAACCCAGACACACCTGCAGCCTTCCCCACCTGCATCCTGCCTGTTGCCCTGCTCACAGTAGCAGAGTCAATCAAAGGCCAAAGGCCAGACACTGGATCTGCAGGCTCCAAACCTTCCATGTCCCAGTCAGACTCCTCATTCAACAACCGGTTGTAGTGCTCTCTCCAGGCGTCTTCAATATCCCCACTGTTCACCAATATCCTTCCTTCATCATTCCTTACACACTGCTAAGAAATAATATTTGTTTGTATGAAATGAAAGAGTGCGTGGAAAAGTATCGGAGAACAAATGTGAATTCTTTATTTAACTTAGTTCAGCCTATGAAGTAATGAGGACATATGGGTGAAATATGTAGCATGCTCATTTCAGAAAAAGCATGCTCATATGATGTACGTCGCAGCTACAAATTTTCCATCATATGTTGTACATCACAGCTGTCGGGTTAATTTCGATTTAATTGAAGTGTACTTTTTTCTTTCAACCCCTCATTCATGAACAGGAAACAGGCCTCACTTAATTTTATTGTAATGAAAATGTATTATTTTCATTTAACCCCTCATTCATTAACAAGAAACAGGCCTCACATAATTTTATTGCAGTTAAAGTGTATTATTGTCTTTTAATCCATTCATGAACAAGAAACATTTCTCATTTAGTTTTCCTTTTTTTTCATTTAGAGTACCATTTTCTCCACACGTACCAGATTGCAATTGAATATTGGTACTAAGTATACAGTCAATCCTCCTAAATCACATGTAAAGCACGGATTCGTAAATCGCGGCTAAGTGGCTGTCAGACTGCCGGCAACCTTAAATCAGTTATGTCACGAAAATCGTGGACCTAGGCACTCAAGTGGGCCTTTTCCGAGGAGAACCATAAACCACGGCATTCAAACTGAAAATCGCGACCCAACAACCAGTCACTGGGTGTCCCTGGTGGCAAGTGTGCATACTAATGCCACCATGTTGTTGTTCTTGTCCCTCCAGTCCACACACTACAGAATGTCGCTGTGGAGTACAAGAGCTTCCTGCCTTTTTTGTGCAACTTCCTTCCACCTCCTACCTGCCATGGCCCCTTCCGACCCCTCGATGAAGCGCTCTAAGCAGTATGGCGTCAAGAAGCTGCCGCCATTGTCGTACAGTCAACATTTGGAGCTCATTCGTCGTGTTGAGAAGGAAGAGAAGTTTTCAAAGCGGCAAAAGAGTTTGGGAAGAACGAGGCTGTTATAGAAGACGACAAGCACTTGGAAAGGCAGACCAACCGTAAAGTGAGTGAAGTGAATGTGCAGGAACATGGCGGGCCTTCTATGAAGGAGCTCAGTGATTTGTATGTTTATGTAGACTTGGCTAAGGAGATTGTGAAATTCATTGAATGTGATGAGGAAAGGTGTAGGGAGAGTATTGGTTACCTAGAAAAAGCTGTGCATTTTTACAAGGACTTGCATAATCGCAGAGTTAATGAGAGACATCAGGAACTATCACCCACTATTTTGCCCGGGTAAGGGCAGAAGCTGAGCCTGAACCACAGCCTGGCCCTTCACACACTGAGGACGTGGATGACGTAGCATTTGTCATCTCTGAGGCAAACTTTGAGGGCTTCCTGAGGGAGGCAGAGGAGCTGGAGATGAGAGAATAGCATGAGGGAGCACCCCCACCTCATACTGAGAGGTTCTGAGTTCTTCCCAACACCACCCCACTCCATTCACGGAAGCTATTTCGTCATAGGATTAAAGTGAGATCCGTTAACATTGCTTATTTCTATTTAATACATGCACTGAATATTCCTAAATTTGTATGTTTGTTTGATGGTGCCTAGATAGGTGTAGGTAGGGTGCTGTGGGGGTGGGTTGGCCAAAGTCCAGACTGAAATTAATTTTTCACATAAGAGTTATTATTCATAAATTGCGGAATTTGTAAATCACGGCAATGGTCCAGACCCAAATTGCCACGATTTATGAGGACTGACTGTATCTTGAAACAATTTTTCTGTGTTCATCATTGATTGAACCTTTTTTAGTGAAGGGGTTAATTGAGATTGTTCCAAACCCTTTCATTGTGAGGCCAGTCATAAATGGAATAAATTGTCAGGAGGTAACATTGTCTTAATTGGGGTAAAATTTTCAGGAGAGAAAAAAATGCCATTTTATACAAGAGGTTAGCCCTGAAGTGTGGTGTATTAGGTAATCGCTTCATTCTTGCTACCGCCAGATTATTTTATGAAGTTTGAGACAGGCTGTTCAAACTGTAAAAATTAGATATAGCCTTTACTAACCCCCTTCAGTATGAAAGAGCTTTTATAAACATGAAGTTAACAAGAACACAAAACAGGGGTCATCCCTTTAGTTCTGGGGTGCCAATTTTATTTTATTTTTGTAGCTGCTGGGTAAGTTTATTTGGCTTAAAAGAGAGAGGGGTTAAGGAAGGCTATATCTAACCTTCCCAGTTTGAAAAGCCTCTCCTGAGCTAAATAAAATACCCAGTAGTTTTGGTGGTGGCAAGAATAAAGAAGAAAAAAAAAATGTCATTGCACTGAAAGCGTTAATACTGTAATTCATTCTAGTAAGACTGTGATTGATAATTAATTTTTACTTCACTTACTCTTAACAATTTTCTCAGCAAAGTAAGTCCTTGTTGTGTTACTTTTTTTGTAGGAAAATGTCTTTAAGAGATAATATTTCTCACTTCCAAGCTAAAGCACTGATAAAGCTCTGTACAGTGATATAATGCCAGTAAGGACTTGTTCTCATTGTTTTCGTAACAGCTTTCAGCATTCCTGCCTGTAAGACATGTTCTTTTTTGTTATTAAGTCCAGAGTAAATTATAGAAAAAAATACAGCTTATTAAATTTCCATTGATATCTGCAAAACTCATTTGCCAGTTTCTCTCAGTTTATAGTATGAACTGTAAGGAAATGTGATGTAGCAGTTTGTGTGTATGTGAAGTTTCTGCATATATATATATATATATGGTGGGGGGTGCTCACCATCCACTCACTCGATGTAGTGCTGCTCTCAGGTGTCTGCCCTTTCCTCTTCTCCATACTTCTTTCCTTCCATCCTCTTCTTTCTTTCTTTCTTTCCTCGTCCTGCTGCCTACAGGTGACTTTTTACACTCCCTCTTCTGTCTTTCTTTTCTTCATTCTTTCCTTTTCCTTCAGCCTATGGGTGACTACAGTGAGTGACAAGCCAAATGGTCCCTGTACATCAGGAAACCATTTACTACACTGGGTGGTAATCATATAACCAAATTTTGGCGCCTGGTGGTTTAGTGGGTAATCAAGGCGCTCCAATTGGATTGAGCCGGTGCAGGTTTATATCCAAGGGATGGTTGGGGTTTATTGCTCACACAATGCCTCTCAGGGATGAGTGAGGCTGGTCACTCTCATCTTAAATGTCAGGACCAACTTGCCTAGCCCAGGGCTCCAACACTCTTCATGGGGCAATGTAGGATTGGATGATGGATGGATATATATATATATATATATATATATATATATATATATATATATATATATATATATATATATATATGTATATATATCTGTATATATATACATATATATACTATATATATATATATATATATATATATATATATATATATATATATATATATATATATATACAGGTATATATATACAGTATATACAGTGGAACCCCAGAATTCGTACACCTCTCTACTCATACAACTCGGTTTTTGTACAGCTTTTTCATCCAAAAATCGCCCCAGTTTTTGTATGGCAACCTTTTATTCGCCCTAAGAGATGAGGTGTCGTAGGTGCCACATGGTTGCAAGTCCCGCTTGTCTTCTGCCAGCTACGCATCAGTCATACAGGCTTCATGAAAGTTTGTGATAAATTACATATTTTTGTTAGAAAATTGTACACAATCATGGGCCCTAAGAAGATTAGTGAGTCAGCTGGAGCTAAATGAAAAGCAGTGAGAACAACAGTTGAACTGAAAAAAGAACTCAGTGCAAAGTTTGAAATTGGAACCCATGTCTTCGATCTTGCCAGTCATTATGGTATGGCGAAATCAACCTTTTCATCCATACTAAAGAATTGATTAATGCAAAATACATTGTTTCTTATGGAAAAAAATTATTCTTTTTTTGAACAGTTCGCAACTTGTACAGCCTCCAGGAACGAATTGTAAACGAATTCCGGGGTTCTACAGGGTTCTGTATATACTGTATATATATATATATATATATATATATATATATATATATTTTTATATATATATACAGTATATATATATATATACAGTATACTGTATATATATATATATATATATATATATATATATATATATATATATGTATGTATGTATAAAACATGTATAAAGTTTTTTTCAACTAGGTTTTTGGCTTCTAATGAAGATTACCTTCTTTCTCACCTAGGTACAGGCAGTCTTCATTATAATGCTGGGATATGGCCCACCATAATTTAAACATTTACCATGCACCTGGCACTACAGACTTTTGGAAACTCACAGGCTTTACAGGCAGCAGTATAACTAAAGGAACTAGCAAATCAGCTTAATAGATCACAGTGGGAATATAAGACATGATTTTCCTTTACTTACTAGTTTCACCTTGCAAGGACAGTTCTCTTATGCATACAGGGAGATCAGAGAGTGCATTCATGCTATGTACTGACAAGCATTAGCCCTGTTGTCCTCATACCAGTTGTCATATGCCTGGTGGTCTAGTGAGTTAGGTGCTCCAACTAATTGTGGCCCATGGGGTCTACTTTGAGGGGTGGTTGGAGTTTACTGCTAGACATCTTGACACAAAGGGATGAGCAACTGCTCACAAATGTCTGGACTGAATAGCCTAGCCCTGGGCCCATACACCCACTGTGGAACAAAACTGGATTGCTTGATGGATGCATAGCATTAAACAGAAAAGTGCATGATAAAAGGTGACTTAATTAGGACTTTCAGTGTTTACTGCATTTGTGTTTCCATCTCATGTAATGGAAATCACAAGGTCAGAAATGTGATACGTTAATGCCATCAACCCATAGACATGATTTTTGTGTTATTGTCACTGCTACTGGGCAGTTTTATTCAGCATAAGAGAGCAGTGTAGTAATGAAGAGGATTAACAAAGATATAACTAATCCCTCCAGTTAAAACTGTGTTCCCTAAACTGAGTAAAATTGTCTGAAATTAACAAGAATAAGATTTAAAAAGATGTCATTGTACCAACAAGGTTAATGCTGAGTGAAGTATGAAACTTGGTTATTAATATTTTTATCAGAATATTGGAAAGTAAATAAGTTAAATTAGTGTATCCCATTTTCATTAAATTGTCTCCTTTACCTAATTGCCTTCAGTACAATATACACTATATTTTTTCCCCAAGAAAAAGTTGTTCAACTCAAAGGGGACTTTTCTCACTGAAAGGGTTAGATGTAGCAATTTTTAATTTCTTCACTACTAGGGGCTGGCCTAAACTGAATAAATTGACTTGTAGCAGCAAGAATGAACCAAATATGACACCTAGACTGAAGGGGTTTGTGTTTAAGTGTAGTATAGCTTGTGATCCTTTTTTTTTTTTTTTTTTTTTTTTTTATAAATGCCCCTTCAGCCTGAGGATGTCATTCTTATTGTACTTCATTCTTGGTACCCCAGACATTTTGTTTACGTCTGGAAAAGCCTCTCACATTGAAGAATGTATCTACAGTACAGTATCCCCTGCAGTTTAAGGTCTCTCCTAAATTGAATATAATCCTCTGGGTGTTTGAAGGCTGTAACTAAACCCTTCAGTTCAAAAAGTCTCCCCTAAGTGGAATGTAATCATCAGGTGGTAGTAAGAATTAACCAAAAAGGATGTCCTCCAGCTAAAGGCATTAAGGAGTAAGTTGCGGTTTTGTATGTGCCATGTTTATATGGTTAGATGTTGGTTCATTGCATTTAGAGAAACTGCAATGTGTGTGTGTTGTATATAGTTCTTACACTTTTATACTTTATGTTTCCTTGTTTCTGAATCCTGCCCCACATTATCATCAAGTGAGAATAAGGGTCAGAATAATGATGCTGATACTAATGTGTTGTGTTTTTGTACCAGGAGAAAAATTACTTGTACAGCAGAATTCATCAGGATGCTGGGAAAATATTAATGTATTCAAGCCATGCTGGAGTTGGAAACTTTATTAAGAAAAGTTATGAGACTCTTATTATTATATTTTTTTTTACTTTGCACCTACATTGACTCCAACTGACAAGTGTAAGTGAAATGTGTCTGTCCAATATGTGTGTGTGTGTGTGTGTGTGTGTGTGTGTGTGTGTGTGTGTGTGTGTGTGTGTGTGTGTGCGTGCGTGCGTGCGTGCGTGCGTGTGTGTGTGTGTGTGTGTGTGTGTGACTGATTTTGTGGCTCATTTCATTGAATATGATGCTGATAGTACCTGTACTTTCATTTTTCCATTTCTCTTTCCCTATTTTCTGGACTGTACATCACTCCATCTTTAGATAGCAAGAAAAGTCAGAATGGTGGTGATGACATACAGAGTGATTTGGAGAGTGAATGAGGAATGCAGTGGATGGGCTAGGTACTCCCTAGAGAAGTAAGTGAGAATTCATTGCTTCGGTCTTTTTCTTATACATCATTTGCCTCAGTCTTTTTCTTATACAGTACTAACGTTTTTTAATAAATTACCACCGTCTCTGAAGCAGTCTACCTCAGTGGAGTCATTTAGAAAACAATTCAGAACTTTTCCATAAAACTTATGATCTTGTTGATGGCACTGTTGTTGTTGTTCCTGTTGATCAATCCCTTGTTGATGGCACTGTTGTTGTTGTTCCTGTTGATCAATCCCAGTCTTTCTGTGTGAGCAGACCCATCAATCACAGGCAAGCAGCCACCTCTACAAGATTGTCCTGTACAGTGAACCAATATTCCCTTGCGGCCAACAGCGTCTCTCCATAGCAAGACACAGGGAATAATGTGGAGGTTTTGTTCCTGGATGGATGCTGCACTTGAATCTCTCCACCCAGTTAACTGGTGCACCATAGCAGGCTCCACATCACCCTGTAATTTAGTTATATGGTTACCACTCAGCATTGTAAGTGGTTTCTTACGTTACAGGAAACCATTAGGTTTGTCACTTAGTGTAGAGCCACCTGAAATGGAAAGAAGAGTAATAAAAAGTGACAGGAAGAAATAGTAAGACAGGATGGCAGAGATAAAATAAGAAAGGGGAAGGAAGACGTAGGCAGCACTACATTGAGTGGATGATGGTGGCTACCACCTACCACCTTGTTGATGGTACTACGATGGAGGATTACAGGGTTTAGTAGATGCCATTTCTGATGCAATGTTGCATATGAATTGATGGCCTTGTTGCTACTTCTGGGTTTTGAGTACTAGTGTATTTTTCTGAAGTGGCACTTTTGAGAAAAAAAGATCATCCATTACTTTTACCTCAGGCATTTCACATAGCTGTTTAAAGCCTTATTAAAGTTCTTATGCCCTCACTGACTCTTCCAGTCTAGTCCTATCCATTTCTATTTTTAGTCAAGGTATTTGTAGCCTTAGTGATTGTATCAGTTATTTAAACCATTGTTTAGTCAGGGTATTCTCAGACTCTGTGTCAATTCATTTCCATTCCTGTTCAAGGTATGGTACTTATATCCTGTTGGACCACAGCCCAATGTTTATTCAGAGTTCTTGTAACTTTTGTCATTTTGTTTTGTTTCATTTATAAAGACTTTTCTGCCCATGGGTGGCTCTACACTGAGTGACAAGCCAAATGGTTTCCTGTACATCAGGAAACCATTTAGTGCACTGGGTGGTAACCATATAACCAAATTATGATGTGTGGTGGTTTAGTGGGTAATTAAGGTGCTCCAGTCAGATTGAGCCTGTGTATGTTTATATCCAAGGAGTGGTTGGGGTTTATTGCTCACGTAATGTCACTCAGGGAAGAGTGAGGCTGGTCACTCTTATCTTAAATGTCAGGACCAACTTGCCTAGCCCGGGATTCCTGTGCTGCTTATGGGACGACAGGATTGGATGCTGGATGGTTGGATATAAAGACTTAAACATGCTTGCTTGTTTGCCTTAGTCACCATTGGTGACTCCACGCTGCTCAATTTCTAGCAGCCTTTCTGGCCCTTAGTTGAAATGAATAAAAGGTGGATATGGATCACAGGCCCTTCCTGCACAGCCCTGAGCCCTATCTGGCCCAAAGCCACAATGATGGAGTTTGTCCCATGCCTCCTCATGTCTGCCACAAGGGAGTGGGATCAAAATTTTCCAGTCATATGCCCTTACCAACTTGTATCATAGTGAGGTATGAAGTGTGTTGTGTAAAGTGCGTGTAGTGTAGTGTACAGTGGACAGTGAGAGAAATGTGTATGGGAGAATATGTTGGCCTACTCTCAGTTTTATTGATGCTCTGGAAAATGTCAACAAAGGTAGATGGTCAGGAGTTAGTCCTGAGGGCTGGTGAAACAAGAGCTCCAGCTCTCCCTGACATCAGGTTTCTCATCTTCCTTGGGAGTGCCACCCTGATTGACAGGAGCTGCAGCCTACTCCATACAGTTCCTGTAACCTCTATCTGTTACGTATTTGGACTCTGTATCCTGTCTGACTCTGTCTCATGTCACACCATATTCATATTTCAGTGGTAATCTTGAATGAGATGGTTTTGGTATGTTGAGAGGATGTAAGACGACAGATGGGTGTGGAAGGTGAGAAGTGTGGACTTTGAAGGTCGGGTTGCAAGAGTCAGACCTAAAAAAGACCTGGGACAAGGTCATAGAGTGTGACCTCAGAAATAAGGGACTGAATAGGGTGGCTGCTATAGATTGAGTAGCTTGGAAACCCATCATTAGGTGACCAAGGTCAACACATGCAAGCATGTTGGAACCTTTATAAACGGTATGATATAACTTTCCATCACCCAATCTATTTTTGCTCCATCAGGAGTGTAGGGGTCTAGAGCTAAGCTACTCAGTCCCAACTTTTAAGGCAAGGGTGACCAGCTTCCCCTTCCCCTGAGTGGCAATGTGTGAGCAATATGTACCAGCCATCCCCAAATGGAAACCCTAGGCTCAGTCTGGTTGATGTGCATAATTTAACCCACTATACCACCAGGCATCATTTAGCTGTATGGTTACCATCCAGCCTCATAAATGGTTTCTTGGGTTGCAGGAAACCATTTGGCATGTCACTAAGTGTAGAACCACCTGGAGAAAGAGAGAGAGAGAGAGAGAGAGGGAGTGTATGTGGCAGCACTGCATGAAGTGAGTTGGTGATGTGTGCCCCCATCTTCAACATGGAAAGATTTTATACCTAATCATTATTGCCTTTAAATACCTGGTGACCTATGGTTGTGCACAGCCCTGCATACATGTAACTGTTTGAATTTCCAATTTGCCAGTACTGTGTTGTGATCCTGACACTTAACAGTTGGAAGTCCAGCTAGATTTTTGGTGAATGACAAAAGTCAGGAGTGAAGTTGAAATGAGTTAACTGAGAACAGGGTATGGAGTTATGTGGAAACAGACAAATAAGGAAGTTCTTGAGTGTTGTGATGATGCAGAGGTGCTGGAACGTGTTAAGAGGAATACAGTATCTTGAAATAGTTTGTCCATAAGGAGTGAGTGGAAAGTGAGAAATTGACCAGAAAAATGTATATATGTGATGTGGAGGGAGAGAGATTGAGAGGTACGGTAAATGAGTGAGATGCTGGGGTGCCGAGAAGGTCACCTGATGATGGAAACTGGATGACATGGAGATAATTGTTCCTACCCACCTCCTCTGGGATTAGGGCATGTGATGGAAATACTAACAGAAGCGTGAGTCAGTCTCTGTGTTCTATACTCTGGAAACCAAACCTCTGGCCCCAGTGCCCTGAAGGGTATGGGAGTTGGCTGTTACTGTTTTATATTGTGGTAATCATCTTAGTTCAGTCCCCTTTGCAATATAACTCATGCACGTGACACTCAACCACCTTCTCACTGAATGCATAGTTTTTCACAGATTTTTACCCAACTTCCTCTCATGATTCCAAAACTTGGACTGACTTATTTATATTAGATTTTTAAGAAACTCTGTATTTGCAGTTATTTCATGTCATATTTAATTACAAGTTTTGCTACCTGTATTGTGAAAACATATGCGCCCACTACCACACATTAAGACTGGCACACTTGAGATGTTGTGGGTGCATGGTAGACAACCTTGTAGCAGCCCAGCATGCTAGTTGTAGTTGAACCATCCAGGTGCAGCTTGGCTCAACAGCTGGCAATGTATTATACACCAGCTGATAGGGGCAGCTTCCTTGGGTTACTAGTTTAGGGCTCATGCTTCTCATTCATGTACTGAGGCATAGCATCTTGAAATCTACCTGTCCTGTAGGCTACTCTACTAGTGTGCCTCCTGACAGCAAAGACTAATGAAAAGTGGCAGGAAAGAAAGGGGGAAAGAAGTAGGAAGAGAGGAGGGCAAACAGAGAAGCAGAGTGATAAAAGTGAAGGATTAATTAAGCAACAGTACATCAAGTGACTGGATGACGGTATTGCCACCACCTACCACTAACACTGTGTAAAGCATGGGAAAGAGATCCTAGATATGTAATACTATGAGAATCTCAGCTGGACTTGACAATTCCTGTGGTTGACTCCCGACCTGACAGTGACCATTGTATAAGTCTGCAGCCGCGCATTATGATAGCGTCGCTCCCAGTCGGTGCTACCCGACTTTAACAAGCACGGATTATATTTTCCGTAGATGACTATAGATGACTATAGTTCTTCGTCTTGTACATGGTAATGGCCCTAGAGTTTAATCTGGTTACAATCAACTAAATCTGGAAAAAGAGGCTGAACCATGATAGGAGATGGAGGATTAGGTGGAAGAGCATCAGCAAGACGACACGAACATTAATCAAAAGCAATTTCAGTTCACTGTAGATATAGCTCCTCTTCACGAGGAAGAATTACAGCAAATAAGACTGGGAAAGGTGTCCACTCCCAAAAGTGGATGAAATTACTTTTAAGTAAGCCTTCTTTGCCTCCCGTGCCTTTTGTACGAGGTGGTGGGTCTACGAGAAAAATTTTGCTAACTGTTGATATAAGACAAATACCTTTTCAGAGACTGAAACTGATTGTGATATCAAGCCACATAACGCATGAAAATAGTTGGTGTAGTTATCCCCGAACAAAAAGTTGTCGTCTTCTCTAACCGCTTGTTTCAGTTGCCAGTTTTAATTTGCTATACAATTGATTTACGAATACAGTACTTCCTTTCATGGTTGATTATTGTATGACTATCTGCAGTCTGTCTTGTAAGCCACATAACGCATGAAAATAGTTGGTTTAGTTATCCCCGAACAAAGAGTTGTCGTCTTCTCTAACCGCTTGTTTCAGTTGCCAGTTTTAATTTGCTATACAATTGATTTACCAATACAGTACTTCTTTTAATGGTTTGATTATTGTATGACTATCTGCAGCCTGTCTTGTAAGTGGCAGATAATCACTAACATCAGAAAACGGCAATCTATTTTACGTGTAATGCCAGTTTATGAAAAGGTGTCTTTATAATTTTGTTAGTTCCAAAAATAATGGCATATTTCGGTTGGTTTATTACAGTTTGTGTACTGATCGAAACCCGGGTGAAGAAATGTGGCATCATAAGATTATATATGAATACGGGATGCTTCGTGTGAATCATCTTGAGGCATCTGGCAACGTTACTACCACCATGGCGATATTTGTTCATAGTTGTTGTATCGTTATTCATGTGCCATATACGAATAACAATATCATATGCTCAACCTTATATTCTTGTGTTTATATACAGGTTGTACGGAAGATGTGACAAAGTTAAAAAGAGTGTGTACAGAAGAGTGGGTGTGACAGTCCCTTGGGTGGGTCTGGCCAGTGTCAGTGTCAGAGCGGGCCGGTCGTGGTGGTTGGGGTTCTGGGGCGGCGACGGCGTCAGTCTGAGGTGTGACAGTGAGCAGAATGGAGGATGAGCTGCGTTGTGGTCAGTGCGGTGGGTTCTACCACGTGCCGGTGTTACTGGAGTGCCGTCACGCACTGTGCTTAGCATGCGCTCGGGACCTGCAGAAAGCTACAACGCCACCACGTGGGGAAGACGAAGGTGGCGAGGGTGGTGAGAGCTCTGAGGTGGACAAGTTATCTGTGCTGAGCGACGCTGACTCCGGCGTGTCTTGCAGCTCGCGGCCCACGAGCCTAGTGGACCCCCCACCTCCCCCAGCGTACACCATCACCTGCCCCGGGTGCGGTGCCGTCACCGCCACTGACGAGGGCGGGGCGAACGGACTGCCGCGGTACCGGGTGTTGGCCGCTGTGGTTGACAAGCACCTTGAACGTTATCAGGTTGCTGAACCCTGTCAGCTCTGTGAGGGCACGGGGGCGCCGCGCCCAGCCCAGGTGTTCTGCGACCAGTGCCTCGTGTTCTACTGCGCCGCTTGCCGCGACGCCTGCCACCCCGCCCGCGGACCGTTGGCAGCACACTGGCTGGTGTCGGTGGCGGAGGGGCGGGCGCTGGTACGGGCGCGGCGGCGGGAGCGTGAGGGTCGGTGTGGGCGGCACCCACAGGAGCACGTGTCAATGTTCTGCCGCACCTGCCGCATCCCCGTCTGTGTGCTGTGTCTCACACATGACCAGCACCCACACCACCACCACGACGTACACGCACTCAACGCACTCACCAAAACACATAAGGTAGGTAACACAAGCGTGCACTGTACTGATATTCTACACGTTTGTAATTTGTAATATGTAATTTGTGATATATAATCAACTGGTATGGTGTATGGCAAAAGTTAAGTTTTTCGAAAATTCAGTACACAAGGAAAGGTAAGGAAGATTACAGTGTATACCATGTAGCGTTTGATAGCCGTTCTCTTTCTTTCATCACTAGATTTATATTACAGTTAAATCCATTTATCGCTATATAATAAATTGATTGTGGTGATAGTTTTCAGTGGGTTAAGCCAGTTTTGTGACCACG
>NC_136954.1:66907408-66962408 GCF_032717465.1 Coenobita brevimanus | reverse complement strand
ACGAGTATTCTGGTGCATTAAATTCTCTCTGTCTCTGTCTGTCTGTCTGTCTGTCTCTCTCTCTCTCTCTCTCTCTCTCTCTCTCTCTCTCTCTTCCACCTTTATACACACACACACACAAATAAGCCAAAACTGAAAGTCTGCAACGTCTGCCCTAAGCAATGACAGTTGAACAAAATACCGTATACTGTACTGTATAGTGGTACCAGTATAGCTTAGGGAGAGTGAAGGGAATCGGTTGAAATACGACTTGGTAGAGAAAATTGTGAAAAAAGTGGATGGTTGACTTCAGGTGTTCATGGTAGGATAGCAAGAAATGAATGAAAATAGCCCATGGATGAGGAGGCTAATATGAGCTGTTTAGGTGTTTGTGGATGTTCTAGAAACAGTCTGTATGGGATGGGTGGATGGAGGGAGGGAAGGTGTTAGGTGGATGGATGGAGGGAGGGAGGGAAGGTGTTAGGTGGATGGATGGATGAAGGGAGGGAGGGTGTTAGGGGTGGTGAATGGTTTGAGAGATACCGGTAGTCATAGAAGAGGCGGATAGGTTGATGGAGGGAAGGATGATTGTGAGTGGATCTGTAAAGAAGGGTTGAAGAAGAGACAACGGTGAGTGGGTGGAGGAGTGGGTGGAAGGAGTAGACTGCTGGTAGTTACGGGAAGGATAGGTGGATGGTTTTGGAAGAAGAATGGAGAAGGTGATGGAAAGAAGGATGGATTTAGGAATGGGAGGAAGGATCTTGTTGAGGTGGAAATAGGAATGAATAGATAGCTAGCGTATAGTGGTTAGGATGGATGGGTGTAGGAATGGACGGAACGTTGAATGGATATTGGCCAGAGATTAAAAGGATTGAAGGAAAGGGTTAGGCCAGATAGAATGAAAGAATTGATAGGCATATAGGGATGGTTGCCTGGGTGGATGGATGGGTGTAGGGATAGAAGGAAGGATGGTTAATATTATTCAGGGCAGGATCTGGCTCACTCATTTACATTCACTGGCAAACAGCTGGAGGGAGGAGGGAGAGAGGTAAAAGGAAAGTAGAAAGGGAGAGATGAAGGAGGAGGAGAATTGGGAGGGGGAGAGACGAATGAGTTATAGGGAGGGAGGTGAAATGGGAGAAGAGAGGGAGAGAAAAGGAGAACAGAACACTTGGGAGGGAAGGAGAACGATGAAAAGAAAGTAGGTAGGGAAGTAGAAAGGGAGAGAATAAGAAAACTTAGGGAAAGCAGGGAGGGAAGTAGATAAAAAAGAAAAAAAGAAAAAATAGGCTTGGAAAGGAAGAAGGGAAATAGAGACAGGAAGGAGGAGGAAGGAAGAATATGGAAAATAAAAGTAGGAAGAGTAAAGGGAGGAGGGGAGATGGAAGCAGGGGAAATGGAGAGCTAAATAGGAACGGGGAGAGAGAGAGAATGTCCGTTAAGTGCCGGGAATACTGTCAAAAGGAAGTATGATACTGCGGCTTTAGATAGGCCTAATGTTGAGCTGTATGATGCATAGGCCTAGACAGATTGATGTAACAAAATAGATATTAGCGAGATCTTTGAGCGGAAAGAGAGAGAAGGAGGAGAATAGGGAGGGAGAGACAAGAAGGATGCAAGAAAAGGGAACTAAAATAAGACAGATGGCCTAGACAGAAGTAGTGAAATAGAGTACGGGGACAACGAATAAGTATGAAAACAAAGAATCGGATTACTAGAACCAACCAAGAAGTGATATCAGTAATTAGACTGAGGGAGAATACCGTAAGAGTGATAAATAAGAACCCAGACAGGATGAATAGAATGAGTTAGCCATGAGGTACCGTACGAACACGCAGAATAAGCACGGGAAATTGAGGTTGTGCGAACACCGAATAAGGATTCAGGTAGTCAAAATAGGATATGAGCACCATGCCCTGAATAAGATTGGAGAGCGACTAGACGGAGTCAGGGAATACCATAAGTAGGCGAAGCAGTTCTTGAGATAGAAAAATAGTTAAGTTACTAAGGATAAAAGAACCGTGAATAATAACTGACATGGATAGATCACAAGACTCTTTAATGACAAGATAACTAATGAATTTAGATAACTGGATAGAAAGTCTTTATGATATTAAAATATGGTGGTTCTTTTTTGGACATGTGGAGAGAATGGAGAATGAAAGACTGACCAAGAGGGTGTATGTAGGTGAGGTGGAGGGAGGGAGAGGGAGGGGTAGACCGAGGATGAGGTGGAGGGATGGAGTTGAGAGGTATATGAGGGAGGGGGGGGTGAGTTGGGGGGAGGGGAGTCAAATGGTGGGTGACAGAGTGACTTGGAGGCGTTTTGTCTGCGGCCACCCTTTGCGGGATTAGGGCGTCGGGCTATAGATAGATAGATAGATCTTTTTCTCAAAAGCAACAGATCTTCTAAAGAAGTTACTAACGCCCAGAATCTCGAAATAACAACACGACTTATCAAATTATAAGTAATATTACGTCATAACAGTGACACCTGCTAGACCCTGTAATCCTCCAGTATAGTATCAACAAAATTATACAATATGTATATATATATATATATATATATATATATATATATATATATATATATATATATATATATATATATATATATATATATATATCGGTATAGCCAATATACGGTATCGGTATATATACCGTTGTATACCGGTATATCTATTGATAGATTCGTGAGCAGGTTGATGGACACGAGGATGATGAATAAACTACCAGTGTTAGATGGATAGATTGACAGATTGATTGATTACACAGAAAAAATTACGGCAGCATAACAGCAGGGGTCATTGCCACCTTACCACGGGAGCAAAACAAAGCTGAATATTTATATATGGTAGATGGATTGGTAGATCGAAGGAGAATGGTGGATAATTTGTAGATGCATGTAGATAGAGAGGAGGATGGTGAATCAACTGATAATCAGAAGATCGAAGGAGGATGGTGGGTAGACCGATAAATCGATAGATCGAAAGGAGGATGGTGTAAATGATAGATAGATCAAAGAAGGATGGTAGACATAATCAGATGGTGGATAGACTGATAGATAGAAGAGTGGTAGATAGACATGAGTAGATCGAAAGGTGGATAGTGGATAGACTGATATTTAAGACTGAAGAAGGATGGTAGATAGATAAATAGAGATGCTATCAGCTTCTACTTCCACCTGAACCTTGGGAGCCAGGCTGTTTTAGCGCGGATTTTGCAGTGTTTGTGTTTGCTCTCACGCGTTGGCCTCATATTTACGGGGTTCAGGCTCCGCTGCACACATATACACATACAAGGATCGGGCTTACATATTCAGACGCAAATACACACGTTTGTATATTTTTATCCTCAAACATACACATAGCCTACAAGCCTTATGATTAAGCTACATACTTCTTACACTCGTAGGAGTTGTACAGTAGGCTACATAGGCTAGCTACATACACACGCTCACATGGACATATTTACTTTGTTCTTACAAATGTTTCATGTTTACACACACACACACACACACACACACACACACACACACACACACACACTACTTAACCTTCATATAGATTTGTCACCTACATTGCTACACTCGAAAATATTCATGAGAGTATTTTTCTTGCGGACATTAATACATTCATCTAAATTAATATCGCGCCAAAATAATTTTCATATAATACGATACTGGCACGTTCATTTTAATTAATTAATACGCGTTTGCTTTAATTAGGTCATTAGCTACACTGTCCAACACACTGGCATTTATTCTTAGTTGCGAATTATACCCTACGTTCAAATTTATATTCACCATGCTCCTTGATTCACTCTTAAATTTAAATTTACACAAACATATAGCTAGTCTTACCTACAGTACATACTTACATAGTGCATAGCCTTCATGGACACAAATACATGCACCTTTACTCTGCATATAGACCAGCTACGGTAGTACACAGATGACCGACCGCCAGTTTTGCAAATGTATCCAGGCAGCTCAAGAGTAGCTTTCTTGCTAGCCTTTATGATTTTTTTTTTTTTTTGATCACCTGCTTATACTTTTTTCATTCCAAAGAAATACATTTAGCTACTCAATCTTGTAGCAATGGTCATAGGTGGATGTGTTTACAAACACCTCAACTCATTTACTCGATACGGTCCTGTACGTGAATTAACTTAAAACAGATGCTAACACAGACCAACTTGAAGTAGGCTGTGAGGTAATAGAATAAGTACAGGTATCTTTACCTACAGTTTTGACGGCATCTGAAATGAACCTTGTTTTTACATACCCAGTACCATATGTTTCGGTTAAGGTTATCCGGTTTGCACGGCCCTTCGTGGATTATTGCACATTAGGCTAATCATTCGTAAAATGTTAACAGTGCCGCTACACCATATGCTTGTTTAATGGAAAATATGGTAGCGTTTGAGAATTTTGTATCTTTTGTTTCATAATTCTTCTTTGTATTTTTCAAGAATTTCATTTTGTTTCAAAACTGTTCAATTTTTGCATCATAATATACCCTAAAGCACGTCCAGAGTAGCCTAACTATAGTTTTCTGTGGCCGCATAAAGATGTGGCTTGGTGCTCCCACATGCAAATTTACTTTCAAACGCTTATGCACAAAGCAACCCGTAGATTTACACTCAGACTTAATCAACTTTCTTCTGCATTAGAATTCAGGCGTGCGTCCAATGTCCATATGTGTATGCATAGACGAACATGCGTATATGGTTATAGAAAGTTCGTATAGTTTCAATAGATGCAAATATACGGATAACCTATATTGCCTGGCGTATATAGGGTAGGCCGTTCTATAACTTAGATACAGATTAATCCTCAAATAAATACAGTAAATGCAGATATGGGATTATGTAATATGCAAAATTATACTTGCAGTCATACATAACCTACTTACTTTTTTTTTTTTTTAGGTATTATCACGATCACCATTTTCTTTACCCCCCCTGGCGAGAGGGAAGTGGAAGACAGGGTTGGTTGGTGTAGGGGCAAGCTAATGGATAATGGGGGTTCATTAGTGTGCATGGATGTGTGAGTGTGTTTGTGTTTGCCAATATCTGCACCCCTGGCCTTTCTCCAGCTTTGCCCTTCACATCCCTCTCGCCAGGGAGGATAAAGAAATTAGTGACTGCGATAATACCTTCATATATCCGTATATACCCACTACAAACAAAGCGGTACTTGTTGAGGATATTGACTGATATCTAATTCCGGAGTTCATCCAGGAGTACACAACAGAATCACTTCCAAGCCCATCCACCACCACCACCACTTCCTCCTGCTACTGTTGTGCAATATAGCTATACATTTATTCAGCACTGATAACGTACATTACACGTAGCCTATGATTAACTGAATAATGTAAATACGGTATGCACTCACAGACACAAGGCTGCAGATTTACAGTTAATGGGGTAATACACGACACAACTAGCCTACACGCATCACTGCTTACACGCACATTCTCTCGCTCTCTCTCTCTCTCTCTCACACACACACACACACACACACACACACACACACACACACACACACACACACACACACACACACACACACACACACACACACACACACACACACACACACACACACACACACACACACACACACACACACACACACACACACACACACACACACACACACACACACACACACACACACTCGTAAACTGGAAACCATGAATGCGAATACGTTCATAAAAAAAGCTGCTTGAGCATGTTCCGGACTCTCCCACATACATACACATACAGACGCAGACATACACGGCGCACGCACTTTCTCTCTCTCTCTCTCTCTCTCTCTCTCTCTCTCTCTCTCTCTCTCTCTCTCTCTCTCTCTCTCTCTCTCTCTCTCTCTCTCTCTCTCTCTCTCTCTCTCTCACACACACACACACACACACACAC
Source organism: Coenobita brevimanus (assembly GCF_032717465.1). NCBI lineage: Eukaryota > Metazoa > Arthropoda > Malacostraca > Decapoda > Coenobitidae > Coenobita > Coenobita brevimanus. Next base: position 66,956,501 of record NC_136954.1, on the reverse strand, counting down.
ACACACACACACACACACACACACACACGGTTATGGTTAGTAATCCCGTCTCGATAGTTTGTCACTGCCTAATAAAACCTTGCTAAGCTATTCATCAGTACCCTCATCAGTCCGATAACGTATGGCCAACTTTAACTCATCCTTACTAGCATACATCCAGATGCTTTTATTCAGCTTCCAAGTGACTTTCTGAAGTAGGGAGACTAGATATACAGTAGCTGTCATTGACCCCTTTAGTACGGAAGGTCTCCTAAGATTAGGCTAATAAAATCGTCTGAGGTAGCAAGAATAGAACAACAGAATACGCCACTTAATTCGAGGTTTCAAACTGACAGGGTGAAATTCCAGTCCATTCGTCGGGAACCTTAGACCTTAGATGGACGATTAGCAAGGATTATATAACGAAACCATTTAGAGACGTAGGCGGTAACTTTACATCCCCTTATAGGCTGCGTACACCTCTCCATATCCATATTAATGCGCCTTACCATACTCAGGTGCGGTCGGGGACAAAAGTTAGCCTAAGATTTCACCTCTTGTGCGTCTCACTTTCCTCTGCTGGCTATTTCAAAGCACAGAGGAGGTAATGGGCTTGATATGATGTGTCATGGAGGATAATGGCTGACATACCCAAAAAGTGAATTAGACAGTATAGTAGAGCAGCTTTTGTTCCTGACTACAGACGCTTTTCAGTACAAATATACACATTTTTCTTTTTTCTATACTTTGCCATATACATACAGGGCGTGCACGTAACATATTTACACACGCAGACCACGTTCCCAGACACACACCTGCAGTGACACCTGTTTGGACGAACACACCTGGACCAACACACCTGCACGCTCACAAGTGTTTTTTTGTGTGTGTGTGTGGATTTTAGAGGCTTTCTAGCACACCTTTGCGACTTTTACGTCTTACACCTCCGCTGCGATTCCATTTTTTTTTTTTTTTTTTTTTTTTTTGTAACCAACCACCGAACGATGTAAATAAGGTCAGGGAGAACGTGAAGGGACTAGGAACAATCTCCATTTTATTCTCTTACTGTCGGGCAGCATTATTCAGCTCAGGAGAGACCCAGGTAGCAAGCAAAGATTTTGACATTTTATAATATGAATGTATATGGTATATATTCGTTCTACTTGGACGTACAAGTAGTTAGGCTAGTCAAAATTGTATACCGGTAGAGGGGACCAGTAACGTTTCACCTGCAGAAGTAAGGAAGAGGTGCTAGGGAGCTTTCCAACTCTTTTCTTAGGAGGACGCCATTTTTACTTTGGTGTTGCCATCTCTTGTTAATTAAATTCAGTTTAGCATAGGATTTCGAACAAAGGGGTTGCACACAGCCTTCATTGACCTCTTCATAGACCTACCAGGGAGCTCTACGAAGATGAGTAAGCTCGTCAGGCAGCAGTAGGAATAAATTGCCAAAAAACTTCATCGTACTGAGTGGATACTTCGAGAATATTCCCCAGGCTCGTAAGTGGCACAAGAGACTTCGGAACACATTCTCCATGGAGATTTAATATGCATATTAGACCTTAACATTCTCTTGTATGTTATTTATAGCGTTAATATCGACCTGGTTTGGATCAGGAACGTACAAGAGGAGATTTAAGGTGTAATGTGGAGAGTAAATCGCGAGGAAAGATGTGTTACCAACTCCGAGGCCAGAATACGACCCTGAGAGGCTTAACTATAGGCGAGAACACTTGCTGTATATAGATTAATTTCCTCACTGCGATGACGTATGTTTCAGTTTTAACCAAGCAACACTTGGACGATTTTATTCAGCAGGAATAGTGAAGGGAGTGAAAAGGCTTTATCTAACCCCCCCTCCACATCGAAAAACCCTCATGAGCTGAGTAAAACCCTCAAAACAAATAATGATGATAATACCGGTAATAATAATAGTGATGATAATAATAATAATAATAATAATAATGTGATTAATAATAACAATAATAATAATAACAATAATAATAATAATAACTAAAAGAATAAAATACATAGTAAAGGATTGATATTTTGACACCTGTCATACCAATACACCTGCAGACCTTCATTTGTACACCTGTATGAACGTGTGTGTGTTCTTGATTATATGCAGCTGGACACACACACACACACACACACACACACACACACACACACACACACACACACACACACACACACACACACACAGCAGACCAGTTCAAGGCAAAAGACTTAAATGTTTTAGTCATGAACCTTTCCTCTCTCTCTCTCTCTCTCTCTCTCTCTCTCTCTCTGTTCCACCACCTCGTTCTTATTTCCTTCCCTTTCTTCCCCCCTATCTCCTTTACCGCCCCCTCTTCATCCCCAGTTACTCATCTTTCCCTTCCTCTTCTGTGTTTATCATCAGTTCTTCTTTCGTCTTTTTTTTTCCTTTATTTTTCCTTCCATCTCTTCCTCTCAACCCCCATTATTCTCCTTCCTATCTTTCCTCTACCTCCCTTTCCCTTTCTTTCTTTCTTTCCTTCCTTCCTTCCTTCCTCTTGTCTTGTCTCCCTTTCCTCCTGTATTCTCTTTTCCCTCCATCTCTCCCCACCCTTCCGTCCTTCCCTCCTCTCTCCTTACGGTACCTCGTTCACCCCAGGCCTGACCCCTCTTCTCCAGTTTCCTCTCTCTCTCTCATCTTTCCTCCTCTCTCCCTCTTCTTCCTCCTCCTCTTTCTTATCTCTGTCACACTTCTTTGTTTCCTTTCAGACTCAGCTCGTGCTTCTCTCTCTCTCTCTCTCTCTCTCTCTATTTCTGTGTGTGTGTGTGTGTGTGTGTGTGTGAGAGAGAGAGAGAGAGAGAGAGAGAGAGAGAGAGAGAGTGTTGCTTTATCTCCTGTATCCTCCCATCTCCTCTCTTCTCCCTCCCTCCCTCCCACTCTCCCTCCCTCTTTGCTTCTCTTGTCTTATGAAGAGAGGGGTGAAATGTGAGACGGTAGGGAGAGAAGAGGGGGGAGGTGTGACGAGAGAGAGAGAGAGAGAGAGAGAGAGAGAGAGAGATCATGGAAAAGGAGGGAGAGAGGAGGGGAATGAAAATTCAGATTATGGAAAAGGAAGATGAAAGAAAAATACAGGAGACGAGAGAGAGAGAGAGAGAGAGAGACGCAGGTTATGAAGAAGGAAGGAAATGATAATTTAGGAGATTTGAACTAACAATGGTGCCCGTAATATCGCATTGTAGAATAGGTGCTGAAGGAAATGATAGGAAGTTAAGTATTCGTGGTTCTGGTGTCAAGAAAGTAATTGTTTTAACTGATTAGGCGTTTGTATTAACAGCCCGAATTGCCACTGTCGTCCTCCTCTTAGTGGTAGTAGTAGTAGTACCAATAGTTGCAAAATGGTTGAAAATGTATTGGTCTGGTTTATAGCCTCGATAGCCTACCTGGATTAGTCACTGCCTATGAAGAGAAGGCTGGAGGCTGTAATAAATGAAAAATATTAGTAGTAGCAGCAGCAGCAGTAGCCAGGTTGGTTGACTGGGTGATCAAAGGTGGTTGGCAGTATAAATAGTAAAGATGATGGTAGTAAAATCATAAATATTGATGATTTCCGCGTAACTGCAAGAATGAAAAGGTAGACGAGAGTGGAAGTGGAGGGTGGAAGTTGAGTAGGTGGAGGAATGTGGCTAAGAGAATGTGAGTGGGAGGGAGGAGGAGTGGGAGACGGAGGGAGGGAGAGAAGAGAAAGAATAAAGGGATGGAGGGAAACGGAAAGAAAGAGGGAAGTGAAGGAATGAAAAGGAGTTGTGAAGGTGAAAAAGCAGAGTGGGAAGTGGGGGAACAAGAGAACAGAAGAGAGTGAAAGAAAGGAGAGAGGGAAAGGAAGTAGGAAGGAGTGGGGAAAGAGAGAGGGAGGGAGAAGGATATGTGAGTGGGTTTCCTATGAATGAGTGAAGCTTAAAGAAGAGAAGGCAGGGAGGAAGGGAGAGGATGTGAATAATGCAGGAGAGTAAAGGAGATAGAGAAACAGACATGCCGGTGGATAGAGAGAGGGAGAGAGAGAGACAGACAGATAGATAAAAGAGAAGGACACAGTGAAGGGAGAGGATGTGAATAATGTAGGAGGGTGAAGTAGATAGAGAGGGACAGACAGACAGACAGACAGATAAATGCATGGACAGACAAATAGATAAGTAGACATAAAATGAAGAAAGGAGGTGAATATTGTAGGAGGTTAAAGGAGATAGACATATATTTATAAAGGTAGATTGATCCTGATAAGATAGGCAGATAAAGACTGACGGATGATGGTGCTGTATAGTTTATGATGGTTAGATAAGAAATTAAAAGGGGGGGGGGCAAAGAGGGGAAGGTGAGGAAAGATAGTGTGAGGGACGGAGGGGAGGGAAGAAGAGGAATGGGAGAGGCAGAGGGGTGAAGGAGAGGAAAAGAGAAGGAGGCGGGGGGAGGGGGAGAAAAGGAAGAGAGCTGGCAGGGGGCGATGAGAGAGAGGGAGATGGAGAAGCAGAGGGGAAGGAAATGAGGAAAAGAGAGTGGCGAGGGGCGGGGGGAAAAAGAGATATATGATAGAGAGAAGGGAGAGGAACAGAGGTGGAGGGAGAGAGGAGCGGTGAGGAAACAAAGCGATGGAGGGAGGGAGGTAGAGAGCCTTGAGGCAGGGGGGGAGGGAGGCAGGCAGGTAGGCTAGGCAGGGTCCTAACTTGGTGTCTCCACAAGGATGTCCACAGCTACCCTGCCTTGCGTTCATGCCTGCCTCTCACCACACCACACCCCGCCACACTTCACCTCACCTTTACTACCACACCCCGCAGTGCCACACCACACCACATTTTTGCTTCCATACACCACCACCTTTACTACCATACCACAGCACGCTTTTGCTACCACACCACATCATACCTTTGTTACCACACCATACCACACTACAACACGTCTTTGCTTTCACATTACAACTCACCACACCACACCATACCTTTGCTACCATACCACACCATACCACACAATACCCCACCGTATTTTTGCCGCCACACCACACCAGACATCTTTGATACTACGCCACATATTCGGTACCACGCTACCACACAAAGATCATACCACATCATATCGCGTCGTCCCCTTGCTGCTGCACTTCACCATAATCTTACCACACCACATCATAACAAACTTCCTACCACACCACTCTATGACGATACCATACCATATTCACTACCACACTACATAACTTTCCTTACATCCCTGTACCACATTACCGTACACTAATCATACAATATCTTCACTCACACACCACACTTCATTACACCCTTCCTGTCACACCACTTTACCGATTACCACACCACACCGCACCATACCACAGTCACTGCATCACTCCACCACACACCACTATCCCTATTCCCAGTACCACAGACCACTACCACATCCCTGTCACACCACTACAGCCTACAACTTCTGCAATTCACATACACTGTCATAACACTACACCACAGCACACCACACCACAATTCCTCCTGCCACACACACACACACACACACACACCGCTCGCTGGCTCAGTGGTAACGTTCTCGCTTGCCATCTGGTAGACGGGAGTTCGCGCCTCGCTCAGGCTGCGAAAAGTTTCACTGACGAAGTGGGCGGTTACTGTCCCCCTTGAGCAAGGGGACAGGTGTGTGCGTGTGTGAAGGTCAAGGCTTTGCCCTTAGATCGGACTATATGAGCTCTCAGCTCCTTTCCGGGAGGGTAAAAGCTGACGATCACGACTATCTAGTGATCCTGATCGATCCGGTGAATTACACACACACACACACACACACACACACACACACACACACACACACACCAAAAACACTGCAGCCATTTCCACAAACCAATACCACATCACCACCACCGACCGCACCACTACCACACCGACACCACACCATCATCACACTGATCACATCACCCTCACAGTGATCACCACACTGATCACATCACCGTCACACTGGCCACACCATTACCACACCGACTACCCCACTGTCACACCATCACACCACACTGTCACACCGATGCCACATCACTACCACATCCCTGCTACGCCACCACATTGACTACACCACTGCCACACCACCACATCCCTACCACACTGTTGTTCTCACGTTACCTGACCGTATTTTTGCCGTAACCGTTATAGACCAGCACCGACCCCACACCACCACACCACAAACACACCACTGCCACACTTCTGCCACACAGCTCTCCTCATGTCACCGTATTTTGCCGTAACCGTCATGGGCTACCACCACCACCATTACTACTGCTACGACTACTGCTGCTGCTACTACTACTACTACTACTACTACTGCTGCTGCTGCTGCTGCTGCTGCTGCTGCTACTACTACTACTACTACTGCTACTACTACTACTACTATTACTACTACTACTACAACTACTACTACTACCGGTGCTGCTACTGCTGCCGCTGCCCCTACTAGCTACTACTAGGCTACTACCATTACGGTACTACTGCCACTACTGCCGCCGCCGCCGCCGTCGTCGCTGCTGCTGTTGCTGCCGCCGCCGCCGCCACCACACCATTTTTTCCACATTGCTGCATCCATCATCACACCCCTACCGTATCATCACCACCTCCACACCACCACCATTACCATCACACCATCGCTACCCCAGTGCAACACCACTACACCACCACACAGTAATAGTAACACCACCACATCACTACGCCACACCACCACTCGCACCATAACCACTTCACTACCACTGCCATCACACCACCACCACTACGTCACGACACCACCACACCGCAGTAGTACCACACCACTCACACCAGCACATCACTACTCACCACCACTCACACCACCTCCACACCACTGTTACTATACCATCACACCACCAGTACTCACTACATTGCCGCACCACAGTAATACCACACCACCACACCACTCACATCACACCACCGTACCACTCGCAAACTACTCTCACATAACATCACATCACCACACGAGGCCGGTACCCCGCCATCAGCACCACCACGAACACCACACCGTCACCACTACTCTGCTACACTCCACCCCACCACCATTATACCAGTGCCACATGACAGCTCAGTTACCGCTATCAGTATCGTTACAGCAGCTTTTTAAAACATTACCAGAGCAGGGGAGATTGGTGCAGGATTACAGTACAGAACGGACCAAGAATACAACCGTTACAGCATTTATTATTATTATTATTTATTATTATTGTTATTATTATCCATCCATCCATCATCCAATCCTACATTGCACCAAGAGGAGCGTGGGAGTCCGGGGCCAGGCAGTTGGTCTCGACATTTAAGATGAGAGTGACCAGCCTCACTCATCCCTGAGTGGCATTACATGAGCAGTCAACCCCAACCACTCCTTGGATATAAACCTTCACCGGCTCAATCCGACTGGAGCACAGTAATTACCCACTAAACCACCAGGTGCCAAAATTTGGTTATATGGTTACCACCCAGCATAGTAAATGGTTTCCTGGTGTACAGGAAACCATTTGGCTTGTCACTCAGTGTAGAGTCACCCACAGGCAGAAGGAAAATGAAAGAATGAAGGAAAGAAAGACAGAAGAGGGCGTGTAAAGTCACCCGTAGGCAGAAGGACAAGGAAAGAATGAAGGATAGAAAACCAGAAGAGGATGGAAGGAAAGAAGGAGAGTCATTCTTACCTTAGAACAAAGGCCTTTCGAATTTCATGCAGCCTCAACGTAATATTGATGTTATGGGATTTGCTCGGTTCCGTCAGATGAAAACGAACGAAGTAGTCATTTATCACTGTATCAGCAGTTACAATATAGTAGCCACAGCATTCATTCCACCCCTAGCACACCAGCATCATTACAGGATTTGAACAGCATAATACCACTGTTACGGTGATCACAGCATCATTTCCGTCCAGCACTGGATCTCTTTGACACAGCAGTCACATCGTTACACCATTTCACAGCACTAATTATATCTCGTTTTGCAGATTTCTTAATGTTGGTGATGCATTATTGTGGTACTGTTTCGACACATAGGCCTGTCTTAATTTAACATCAGTGGTATAACTTGCATTTTCACATTATCGCCTCGGTGTTACAGCATAATTAGTTGTATTTTTTTAAAAATACAACTGGCACCCATCTTTGCAATATTTGTGGTGACTTCACATCTGTACAGCGTTCCCACAGCATCTTTACAGCGAGCCCACATTTTACAGCATTTATATATATTGCGCCGTCACATTCTCACAGCTTGATTATAGCATTTTTACTGCTAGTTTACAACCTTACAAGTTACAGCATCGCCACATATTTACCGTATAATTACAGCCCTTTTACAGCAAGCCTACATCATCACACGATACAGAGCCGCCACATCTTACCGTCTTCACCGTGTAATTACAGCCCTTTTACAGCGAGCAACTTACATCATCACACGATACAGAGCCGTAACATCTTTTCAGCGTCATCTCATGCCACAGCAGCGCCACATTTCACAGCATAATCACATGTCACAGTACCGTCACATCTGTACAACACTTCCAGCACCATCACATGTTTACAGTTTAATTACAGCGTTACATCCTCCTTGCGTTACCTTGAGCACGACACTCCAGTCAGTAGCTGTACATCATGCCAGTCATCGGGGCACCATTAACCGCTTGTCCCCCCTCCACACCACACCACCACCCGCGCAGCGCAGTTATACAGTCTTTACTTCTTTTTTTTTTTTTTTTTTTTTTTTTAGGAGGGAAGAAGGAGGATTAGTTGAAGTAATTTAAAATCCTTATGATCCATTCAAGATATCACAACAGGCTACTACGTTACGCACAGAACAGTACTTTTATAATATCACTCGGCTTTTCCACGTAGCAGAGTATCGCCAACAAAGGTAATTTACAGCATATTTGCGCTTTTTTTCTTTTTTCCCCTTTGCAAGTCACTATATTATTTTAGCAGCCTATCATAGCAATGTGTAACATCAATAAGCTGCTATACCTGATGCTTTAGAAGTCCATTTTACGTCACAATACCACACCAACACAGCATACCAGCGTCATTACAGCATCACAGCAGAGCGGTGAAACAGCATTAGACAGTTCTAGATATTTATTTCTGCAGTATAAATAACACCATAGTAATCTGCGGCGTAGCATTACTGATAAAACACACACACACACACACACACACACACACACACACACACACACACACACACACACACACACACACACACACACAGAGGAGAGGCGGTGGAGGGGTTGCGAGGAAAAAAGCGAGGGAGGGCGAAAGAAAAAGAATTAACACTGCCCTGAACACGGACAGAAGGGAAGAGAAAAAGAGAGAGAGAGAGAGAGAGAGAGAGAGAGAGAGAGAGAGAGAGAGAGAGAGAGAGAGAGAGAGAGAGAGTGAGAGAGAGAGAAAGTGGGATTAGGGTACTGGCTATCTCCAAACAACACCACAACATTAGGACTAGGACTACAGAGAGAGAGAGAGAGAGAGAGAGAGAGAGAGAGAGAGAGAGAATACGAAATCATGGTATATCTTGTTCCTCGTGCAATACTAGATTTTAATTACGAAAGGAACATTAATGTAGCAAATGAGTGTAGAGTCCGCGCTTGTCACTTATTCTTTATTCACAAATTGACCTTAGTTACGAGAGGACGGTTATCGTAAGAAGGAAACAGATACCTTAATTACGAGAGAAAAAGTATCTTAAGTAAAACACATACTACTTACAAGAGGCAAGTTATCGGGTGTAAAAAGAGTTCAGGATCTTCCCATGTCTTTTCATCTTCCTTTTAAAACATCTTGGTTATGAAAGCAACAGTTTTTATTTATTTATTTATTTTTTTGAATAAAGAAAGGACAGTACGGGTTCATTCCCTTTCCCTTTTTCCTGCTGCCAAAGTATACCTTAGTTACGAGGAATTAAATTGTCGTGAAGGAAAAGAGAGGAAACAATTTTGCCACGGTACCGTATGCCTCTTTACTCCTTCTTTTAAAAATAATTATGGGACGAAGAGAGAGTGCAGAATCGACCCCTATCTCTTGTTCTTGATAAAAACACACACACACACACACACACACACACACACACACACACACACACACACACACACACACACACACACACACACACACACACACACACACACACACACACACACACACTTAAAAAGGGAAATGGAAAGTAAGTTGTTTTGAGAGCGCCTGGCTTGGCTTATTGTCTGCCTGTAGCGAGGAGAGGATGACGGAACTGCAGGGATGGGAGGAGGGACGGAGGGGGAGAAACAGGGGTGGGTTAAGCCACTGCCCCCGAGAAGATAAGCACGGTAGTGAGAGAGAGAGAGAGAGAGAGAATTTAACCGGAGGATGATGTTATGGACGGAGGCGGGGTGAGGGAAGAAAGAGGAGGCAACTGGAAGGAAAAGAAGAAAATGTTAGATATTTGGAGGCAGTTGGAGAGGGGGGGGAAGGAATGGGAATAAAATTAAAGGAAGGAAAGTTGAGAACACATCTTTTAAGAGAGGAGAAAGAAAAGACCGAGAGGATAGAGGATGGTGATGAGGGAAGGAGAAAGGAGAAAAAGGAGAGGGTCTCGAGGATAGAACATGGTGATGAAGGGATGGAAGGAGAGAGTAGGGAAGTGGAGGAGAGAGGGGAAAGGGAAGGGAGGGAAGAGGAAGGAGGGAGCAGAAGAGGGATGGAGAGGGAAGGGATGGGGGGAAGAGGAGAGGAGAGATGGGGGAGAGGGAGGAAGACTGATATTGGATGGAAATATTGATGCAGGGACAAGGTGAGAGAACAAAGGGTGAGAGAGAGAGAGAGAGAGAGTTACATAGATAAAAACACCTTGCGATGCTTTCTCGGTGATCCGGCCTTAATATAAATGTGGACTTACCTGTACTCTAATTACGATAGTTGGAGGACAGGAGAGTAAAGCTGAGAGAGAGAGAGAGAGATTCAAAGGAAGAATGGGAAAAGGACGGCGAAAAAACGATTGAGAGATAAACGGTTAGGGGAGTGAAAGATCAGGCTGGAAGAGAGAGAGAGAGAGAGAGAGAGGAGTAAAGAAAGCCAAATAGGGAAAGGAATGAAAGGAAGAGAGATAGAAAGGAGGAGGGAAGGAATAATAAATGGAAATGTAAGAAAATAAGGAGGGAGGGAAGGAATCAAGGGAACAAGTAAGAGAGGAGAAGGAAGGAGGATGAGGCGGAAGAAAGATGGGAGGAAATGAATGAATGAGGAGGAGGAGGAGGAGCCTGGGTGGAGGAAGGGAGGGAATGAATGAGGAGGAGGAGGGGGAAGGAGAAGGGAGGGAATGAATTAAGGAGGAGGAAGATGAAGAAGGGAAGAAGCGAACAAAGCAAGAGGAAGGAGGAAAGGAATGAACGGAGGGGGTTAAAGATGAAGATAGAAGTAGGGGTTCAGGTGAGTTTACATGTGTTTTGACCTCCTACAGTGACATTAGAGAAAGAGAGAGAGATGGGGAGGGGGTGATTAACGGAGGGAAGAGGGAAAAATACAGGTCGAAGGACAGTATTAAGATGTTAAAGAGAGAGAGAGAGAGAGAGAGAGAGAGAGAGAGAGAGAGATGAGGAATGAAAGGTAGGAAGGAAGATCAACGTAGGAGGGAAGATAGAAAAATAAAGGAAGGGGAAAGGAGAGGAATGTTATGATCAGAGAGAGAGTGAGAGAGAGAGAGAGAGAGAGAATACATTAGGGTATCTCTAAACAGCACCACAGCATTAGGACTAGGACTACCGAGAGAAAGAGAGATTATGGATGAAGAAAAGGTAGGGAAGGGAGGGAGAGAGGGAAATAAGTATAGGGTAAGGGAGGAGGAGGAGGAAGATTGGAGGAAACACGGGAGGAAAGATTTAAGAGGGAGGGAGGGAAGGAAGGTAGTTTTAGGCAAGACTGTATTGGGTGTGAGAGAGGGAGAGAGAGATTAAGACGTGAGGGAGGGCGTTTGGGTAAGGTAAGAGGAGGGAAATTGTGGTAAGAATGGAGGGAGAAAGAATAACACAGGAAGAGAGAGAGAGAGTAAAACAAGGAAAGACTAGCTAAGAGGAAGGAATTAACATAAAATTGAAGAAGAGGGAAAGGAAGTGTGGAAGGGAAGGAGGAACGGAGAGATTGAGAAACTGATGGGAAGGAAAAAACTTAGGGAAGAAGGGAGAAGGGAAAGAAGAAAGAGAAAAGCTAAGTTAAGAAAGGAAAGATGATTAGTCCTAGAGGAGAATTGGGCGAAAATTGAAAGAGGGAAGGAAGAAAAATGCGAGTTTGGGAAAAAAAAGAAGGTAGAGAGGAGCAGGGAAGGAAACAGAAGAATTAATAGACGAAAAGGGAAAGGGAAAGAGAGAGAGAAACGAGGGAAAAAAAAAAGTTCGAGAGGAAGAGCATAGGAAGAAGAGAGATAGTGAAAGAAAAAGGGAGAGGAGGTCAAGGAAGCAAATATTAATTGAGAGGGAGGAATACATGAAAGAAGGAAGAAGGAAGAAAAGGTCAGGGAATGAAGGAAGGGCTGGCAGAGGGGAAATGAGTCAGAAACAGAGAGAGAGAGAGGCAAGGAAAGAAAAACTAACAAACAGAGAGGAAGGAATGGAAGGGGAAAGAGAGAAGGGAGGGGAAGGGAGAGAGTGTGAGAGAGAACGTGCGAAAAGATGAAAGATGTGAGAAAGGTAAGAAGAATTGGAAGGGGAGCGAGGACGTAAATAAAGTTGGAAGCCATAGTGAACAATTTATTGGGAGAGGGGAGAAGAATGAAGATGGGTGTGTGTGAGAGAGAGAGAGAGAGAGAGAGAGAGAGAGAGAGAGAGAGAGAGAGAGAGAATCTTCTACAGGGCAACTCTTCCCTCACCTCATCACAACTTTTGACTAGAGAAAGAGAGAGAATCTTCCGTAAGGCAACTCTTCCCTCACCTCATCACAACTTTTGACTTTATGGTGTGAGAGAGAGAGAGAGAAAGAGAGAGAGGGAGAGAGAGTCTAGCTTACTTCATAACCTCTCCCCTCTGAACTCACACGCTGAAAACTTTATACTGCGGAGGGGGAGCGATTGTATGAGGGATGTATGATGTATGGGGCTAATGTATCATGGAAGGGGGAGTGTATGAGGCTTTGGGGAGGGAAGGGGAGTGAATGCTGTGGGGAGTGAAAATAGACAAAGTGGTCCATAAATTGCGTTCCCTTGCCAATACTCGTGTGTTGTTAGAACGGCTGAGTCTGCTGATGTGGGAATGGGTTAAAATGACGCATTCAGTGACAACTTTTTCCTGTAGATGTACCAGTGATTAGTCTCTCTCTCTCTCTCTCTCTCTCTCTCTGGTCATGGATCCACACGAAAATTGGCAAGGGGGCTGCAATACAGGTTGGTCCATATATAGCGCTCCTCTTCCACACCATTAGGTTAATTCCTTGTGTGTTGCGGGGACGGCACAATCAGTATTATTAGTGTCTACCTTTCATTCTGTATCCATAGCCTACTACCACAGCCACGCCCACACCAGCAGACTCATTCATGGGAAACGCTATTTACGGAGTTCCCTGTGTATAATTATCATTCACTGTGTGTAGAATGTCCTGGTCGTCTCGTTATATATAAGTATGCAACGGATCAGCTCTGGATCTCTCTTCCTGTCTACATATCCTACTGCCTATGACTTCCAGTGTTTTAAAGGAAGTGTGTCCAGGCATCTCGAAATGAACGGATCTTGATTTTCGGAGTGTGTTATCTTTTTATTTTTTCTTTAAGGGAACCAATTGTGGGCTTCTAGCCTTTGGTTTCTTCTTCCTTGCATAAAAAAAAAAGTAATAGATGCAAAATATAACAGCTTTTTCCACATATGTGTTACGGTTCTATAAATTTATGATGTATAAGAGTAATGTACCGGTGTCAAGAAACGGAGAACGAACGATGTTTGAGATGGAGGAGATTGTTAATGTAAGTTTATGATAGCCTATATGGGGCTAATGTATCAAGGAACGGAGAATGTATGATTATTGCGAGAGGAAGGAGACCATGTTGTATGGTATGAAGGAGAATTAATACAACGTAGTGTGAGTGATGTGTGTATGCAGAAAGGAAAACACTCGAAGGTCAGAGCGTGCAAAATCGCCCACTCCAAGTAAAACGAGAGAGAGAGAGAGAGAGAGAGAGAGAGAGAGAGAGAGAGAGAGAGAGAGAGAATGAAAGAAAACGAAAGCCTGATTTAAGACTTGTTCATTTCGAGGTACATGGACACGTTGCATTATTAGATTGTCATGTGCGAAAGATAGTGATGCAGACAGTTCCAGAGTTGTTAAGTTGCATTCCAGGACTTGAAGGGGTGAGATTATTGGTGGACTTTTGCAATAGAGGGTTGGGTAGTAATAGAGGTGAGACTGTAGCTAGATAGGTGTTGCGTGGCCGCTGTAAATAGGGTAAGGATGCAAATAGTGTTCAGAAGAGTGACCAGAATAGTAGCATTAGAAGGGAGAGGTGCAACAGTGCGGCGGAGAGAGAGAGAGAGAGAGAGAGAGAGGAGTCTGTGGGAATAGGAGAGTTCATGAAAATAGAAGCTTTTCACTCTTCTCCCGTTTAGAAGTGCCGCAGGCTGTGTTGGGCCACGCCACACATGGGAACTGTACTCCACATAGAGGCGAGTAGGGCCCTTGCACAAAGTTAGCAGCTGGATGGGGTACGATAAATACTAGTCGTTTAGCAAAAGGACGGCTCTTATATTTTTATTTCCAGACTAGTGTATTTAGCATAGGAAGGACCTGTTGAGGTGAAGGGCCTTATGCCGTACTAATAATTATAATAGTATGCTAATAATACTAGCTAATACTTATGATAAAAATAATAACTAATAAAATCAGTAATAATTATACTGTAATTAATAATGATAGTAGTAGTAGTAGCAGTACCGTAGTAGTAGTAGTATAATCTTGAGATCTATGGTACATCAGTACTTTCTGTAGTAGCCTAATTAGCATAGCCTAACCCTCAGGTACGCTAGACAGTGAGGTGCCAGTATTGCTAGGGCAGGTAGCGTACCGGTATAGGCTATAGGTACGATGAGATGTCAATAGCGAGGGTAGGTATGTTAGTCTATGTGTACGGTGATGTGCAGGGAAGCGGCAAATAGACCTGTCCTCTGCTAATGGACCCACTCCTGTTGCTGTATTGGCACACACACACACACACACACACACACACACACACACACACACACACACACACACACACACACACACACACACACACACACACACACACACACACACACACACACACACACACACACAAACAAACACACACACACACACACACACACACACACACACACACACACACACACACACACACACACACACACACACACACACACACACACACACACACACACACACACACACACACACACACACACACACACACACACACACACACACACACACACACACACACACACACACACACACACACACACACACACACACACACACACACACACACACACACACACACACACACACACACACACACACACACACACACACACACACACACACACACACACACACACACACACACACACACACACACACACACACACACACACACACACACACACACACACACACACACACACACACACACACACACACACAGTATACCTTTGTTCCATTGTTCATTGACACTGTTCCGGTTTTACTTTTTGGGGGGGTGTTATCATTGTTTACTGTTCCCCTTTTCAACCTTTTATTGCTCTCTTTACCAATTTCTATTGGTAGTCTGTGTTGGCTGTCTTCTGCTGTTGTTGATTTCATTGGGCCTTATTGCTGTCATGTTGTTCTCGGTAATATAGTTTTCATTTTTAGCCAGTGTTGTCCTGATTTGATTTATATCCCCGCGTTATTTAACTCTGTCAGTACGAAGCTTTTTTAGTACAATCTTTCTCTTGTTACATCCCTTTTGTGGTACTCTGTGTGGTTACATTCTTGCTGTGGTGCCCCAGACGATTGTATTCAACTTACGGCCGACCTTTAGTACTGGAATGATAATTATTGGTGCATTTAACAGTATCAGAATAATGAGTATAGGCTAGTATTGTTCCTAGTATTTCTGGCAGTTTTATTCAGCTTAGTGAAGACTTTTGGAACCGGAGGATATATACCGGTATCTTTAATCAGTTCAAATACTAGAGCCGAGAGACAGAGTGAGGAAGGCAGTTTGATAACGTATTTCGTATTTTCCTGGATGATGACTGGCGGCTTTATTTAGCACGAAAGACCTACTTCGTATTTTTCTGGATGATGACGAGCAACTTTATGTAGCACGAAAGACCCTCGTATTATTCTGGATGATGACGAGCAACTTTATATACGGTAACTTAGCACGAAAGACCTGTTTCGTATTTTTTCTCGTTTTTTTTTTTTTTTTTTCTGGATGATGACGAGGAATTTCATTTAGCACGAAATACCTACTTCGCATTTTTCTGGATGATGACGGGCAACTGTATTCAGCACGACAGGCCTCCCCAGAACTGAATCAATCAAACGTTACAGAAGTCCTCAAAGCATTGGATGGGTTGACTTTTTCACAAACTCTGATGGCGATTTTAGTGTATCATTCTCGCTACCCGTGGATGATTCTTGTTCAGGTATTTTATCTGTGTTACCCCTGGATGATTCATAGTAAAGGATAGTAGTCCTCCCTGCCCGCCGCCCTATAGTGTGAAGCGAATGATGCAAACTTCAGATGGAACGCGGAAGACCTGTTGCAGGGATCATGGTTTGTGTTGCAGTGCACGAAGAACAAAACATAAATAAAAAAACAGAGAAAAGAAAAAGGTAGATAGTTATGCCATCACTGGAAAAAATAAACAGTAAAAAAATCTGAAAAGAAGGGAAAAAGTAAATAATACGAACAGTGACAAGGGTGTAAAAATGACAGAAGGGAGAAAATGGAAACAAGTTATAACAACGAAAGATGTGTGTAGAGGGAAAGCAAGTGAATAACAGCAGTAACGAAAAACACCAGTAAACTCAAACAGAAGAACAAGGCATAGGAATGGCGCCTATCGACTGTGCAAAGGTAATTAAATCAGACAGTGAATTATGCTAAGTCCTAATATTCCCCAAGAATAGTACTGTTCTTCATATAATAGCACCTTAGACTTTACATGCATAGCCTATCCCAAGAGAATCGTCTGAGAATTGATCTAGGGTTCTTCCTTTTGTGAGATAAACGTGCCAACCAGTGCACCAACGACTCTCCCCAACCTAAATAGTGTCAATAAATAATCTCTTGCTTCCCCTCGCACATCTCCAACCGATATATCTAATTCCCATCGGCACGGAGAAGCGAGGAATAAAAAAGAAAAAAGGAGAGAGAAATGTGGGATTCAATTACACCGACACAAGACTGCGTTACGTCGCCCTTGAACATAATCAGGGGCTGGATTCGTGTGTGTGTGTGTGTGTGTGTGTGTGTGTGTGTGTGTGTGTGTGTGTGTGTGTGTGTGTGTGTGCGCTTTTAACCCCCACTCCACGATGGCGTTCTACATACCGTACTTGTCTCCTTACCACGTGACGATTTTTTATTCTTAGGAGATATTTCGAATTAGAGAGGTTAACAGGAGCCTTCAATAAATCCTTCATGTCCAGAGGTCTTCTGTGATGTAAATAAAATCGTCTGGAGGTATCAAGAAAGACGTCATCGCACCGAAATGGATAATATTCGCCCTGAAGTGTTGCATGTTGCTACTGATGACATTTATTAACATAGTTTCCTCACGATTATTTTTTTCAACAACTTCATTCGGCTCTAATATTTGAAATGATTAAAAGTTTATCTCGTCTAGTTCAAAGTATCCCCTAAGCTGAATAAAATCGCCTGAAATACTAGTAAGAACAATATGCCATTTCTTTTGATACTGTTAAATTCGTTAATATCCAAGGCAAGAACATTTTGTATATGTTATAAGCAAAATTAAAACAAGGAAAGAAGAGGTTTTAAAGGGACTCCATGGCCCACGATGTCTTCCTGTCTGTCATGTGTTCGGAGGGTTGGTTTTGGGGTGATTTTTATCGTTGGTTTTCTTATGTAAATTTGTTCGTGATGTGTTTATCTTTCGTATTTGTTACTCTAGTCTATCTCTCTGCGTACCTGTCTACGCTGTCAGTCCTGTCTGTCGTGTATTCAGAGGTGTGATAGGTGTTTAGTAGTCTTCTTTGGTCGTGTGGTCTGTTCATCTACGAGTATGTAAGGTATATATCTATCTACCAACCCAGCCTCCTGCGTGTGACGTGTTCTGGGGTGTGGTTTTGATATTACTGTTTTTGTGGTGTCTTTGTAGGTGGTTTGTTTACGAATCTCCATCTGTCGCGTCATGGGCTCCTGTTCTTACATTTTCTCCCTGTATGTCTCCTCGGTGTGCGCGTCAGCTAGGGAGTATTCTAACACGTATTCCTTAGCGACATTTTCTTCCCTATCACCTGTAGCATTCTCTTCCATGTGTGTATCAGTCTAATAATGATACTGTTAACATAGGTGACAGCCTACAGGTGAATGCTGATGTGCCATACGCTGGTTTAATGCGATAAACAACACGTGCTTCGTATTAGGTTTCATTATTATTCCCCCAAGCTGAATAGAATCATTTATTGGCAGCGAGAGTAAACTACAACAAGGCGTCAGTGCACTGAAAGAGGTAACCTTGAATGGCCGGGAAGGAGGGGGATGGAGGCTTTGGCGGGGAATATCACCTGGCGTTATCCACGGTAAAATACACGAGTCTCTTTCCGCCATTAAGGTGCTGGGTGACTCTATTGCCCAGTTGTAAAAAAGTCGCTCAACTCACTCCCTTTCCCCCAACAGGAAGATGGTGCATTATGGAAGGGTAACTGTAGTCTGCAGTTCACCGGGTTCATGTTTCAGACGAACCTGGGGCCATGACAGCAGCAGGGGCTAATCGAGATAGTTTCAAACCCTTTCGTTACTGGTTTTTCCTGATATGAATAAAATCGTCTCACGGTAACCATGATAAGATGAAGAAAAGGGAAAGAAAGAAAGCGAAATAAAATAACATTGCCCCCTGTCAATTTTCTCCCCACTGTCGCTTCATATTTTTTTCTTTTTTTTACTTAACAAAAAATTCCCGGTTAAGTCTATCAGGTTTAAGGCCACAGTTTCATTAAATTCCGGGGATATATTTGGGATGCTAAATGATTTACCGTTTTTAAAATCCTAATATCTGCAATTTAAATCCACATTGACTGGGTATGTGGCGCTGGGGGAATATTTGGCTGCAGTGTTCTTATTTGTCCGATTATTATTATTATTATTATTATTATTATTATTATTATTATTATTACTACTACTACTACTACTACTACTACTACTACTACTTCTACTACTTCTGTACAACTGTTATTATTAGTGTTCTTTTAAAAGCAGTAGTAGTAGTGATATTTATTATTATTATTATTATTATTATTATTATTATTACGGTATTATTATTTGTTGTGCCGACGAGAGAGATCATTAACTCGGCAAAAGGAAGTGCTTACAGCAATTTGTGGTGGTTGGAGCTGCAGTTGTGGTAGCCGCGATGGTGGTAGTGATGGTAGCAGCTGGAACTGGTGGTTGTAGTTGTGGTTGTAACATGTGTGGTTATGGTGGTAGACTAGCTGAGTTGCAGTGGTAGCAGTGATTGTAGTGGTAGTTGTGATGGTATGTGGTTGTAATGGTAGTTGTATTGGTGTCAGTCGTTGTAGTATTTGTAGTAGTAGTAATAGTTGCAATTGTAGTGATAATTGTGGTACCGGTAGTAGTTGTCGTTGCTGTAGTGGTTGTAGTATTTGTTACAACTATAGTGGTACCGTAGTTGAGATAGTGTCGTTGTAGTGGTGGTTGTAGTATTAGTTGCATCTGTAGTGGTAGTTGTGGTTGCAGACATTATTCTAGGAGCTGTAAGTTTGATAATAGTGGATGTAGTGTAGATATTGGAAAAGTGGTAGTTGTGGTAGCATTTGTTGTTGTGGTGCCAGTTAAGTTTAAGGTATATGCTGCTTTGTGGAATCAGTTGTGGTAGTGAGTGCTGGACCTTGTGTAGTTGTGGGTGGCTGTGTGGTAGTGTTGGTGGCTTGTGTGGTAGGCGAGTGGTGTTTGTGTGGTAGTGGTGGTGGTTGTGTGATGATGAGTGGTGTTCAGGTTATTGTGGTAGTGAGTGGTGGGCCTTGTCTAGTCGTGGGTGGTTGTGTGGTAGTTTTGGTGGCTAGTAGGTGAGAAGTGTTTATGTGGTAGTTGCGATGGTTTCTGTGATAGTACAAGTTGTTGTGGTGTGTGTGTGGTAGTGGAGTAGTGTTTGTGTGGTAGTGGGGGTGGTTAATGATAATGACTGGTGTTTAGAATGACTGGTGTTTGTGTGGTAGTTGTGGTCTTGGTGGTAGTGGTGAGTGGTGGTATTTTTGTGGTGGTGTGTTTGTGTCGTGGTGGTAGCGTTTGTGTGGTAGTAGTGGTAGTGTTTGTGATGGTAAGTGGTTTGTGTTTGTGTAGTTTTGGTGGCGTTTGTGTGTGGTATTACCGGTAGCTTTGATGTTAGTGGTGTGCGTGTGTGTGGTAGTAGCTTGTTAGTGTTGTGTGTCTGTGTGTGTGTGTGTATGTGTGTGTGTGTGTGTGTGTGTGTGTGTGTGTGTGTGTGTGTGTGTGTGTGTGGTAGTAGTAGCTTTGATGTTAGTGGTGTGTGTGTGTGTGTGTGTGTGTGTGTGTGTGTGTGTGTGTGTGTGTGTTATTTTGATGAACTTTGATAACAGCTGTAGTAGTGGTGTTTGTGTGGTAGCGAGGAGTGCCCATGTGGTAGTAATGTGTGTGCATGTGGTAGATGGCGGCTGTTAACAGGAATGGTAATGGCGGTGTGTGAGTGACGATTATAGATGAGTTTGCCAGTGATCCATAGCGGAGAGGCCAATTGTGGGTCCAGCAGCTGTGGTAATTGTGCAAATGGGGTTTTTGTGCCGGGGGACGAGAGATGGAGTGTGGTAGAGAGATATATTGTGTGGTAGGAACGGATGTTATGGTAGTTGTGGATACATTTTTTTGTGTAGTTGGGGAAAAGAGAGAGATATTGTGTGGTAGGAACTGGTGTGGTAGTTGTGGATTTGTGTGTGTTTGTTGTTAGGGAAGAGAAATGGATTGTGGTAGAGATGTGTAGTGTGAAAGGGAATAACTTGTTTTTTTTTTTTTCCAAAGAGGTGGATTGTGGTACAGATATACATAGTGTGTGGTAGGGACTGTGGTGGTACGGTAATTGTGGTACTTGTGGAAGTGGGAAGTTTGTGGGTGGAAAAGAGATGGAGTGTTATAGAAGTGTGTTGTGGCAGGGATTAAAGTTGAGGGCTGTTGTAGTTGTAATTGTAGAAACTTTTTGTAGTTGTGGAGGAAGTGGTAAGGCTTAAGGTTGTGGTGATTGTAGGCCTTGTAATTGTGGAAATTGTGTTTTTTGTGGCTGGAAGAGAGGTGGGTTATGGTGTGGTAAGGACCTAAATAATAGCTGTGGTGGTGATGGTAGTTGTGGTGGTTGTGGTAACTGTGGTGGTGGTAATTGTAGTGCTTTTAATTGTGGTAATTGTAGTGGTTGTACAAACGGACTGGTTTTGTGGCAGTGGGAGAGGTAATTGTGGGACAGAAAGTATCACAGTTGTAGTGGTTGTGGTTGTTGTGGTAATTGTGGTGATTGTAGTTGAAATAATTGTGGAAATGGAGGTGTTTTGTGGCCCAGTAAGAAATATTTTGTGGTAGGGTGGAAGGGACTGAAATTGTGGTGGTTGTGATGCTGTTGATTTTGGAAACGAGGAGGCTTTGTTGAGGCAGAAGAGACATCACTGTGGTAGGAGCCGGAGTGAAAATGTGGTAGTTGCGGTGTTTGTAGTTGTGGTAATTGTGATGTTAATAGTTGTGGTAATTGAGTGTGTAGCTAGTGGTAATGGTAGTGGTGGTGGTAGTAGTAATAGTATACTCTTTTTATTCAAAATTGCCGTCTCTCCATGAATATCGAGTTGTAACAGTATATATATTAACACTAGAGTATGATACTGATCACGAAGTTATGGAAAAGATGCAGAACTGTAGCACAGCCTTTTCTACCCCTGAGCTGCGTGAAACAAGCTACAAAAAAGACGAAAATCTGGGCCAAGGTAAGCCAAAAGAACTACGGTGATGGTGATGGTGGTGCTAATGGTGATGGTGGCAGGGTTAGTACTAATGATGGTGGAAGTGGTGGCAGTTTGAGGTGGTGGTGGCAGTGATGGTGATGATGATGATGATGGCAGTAGGAGTCACGTTGGCTTACATTTTGTCTGGGTGAGGGGTAGCCGGAAGTGCTCTATTACCTCAGTACCCCCACCCTCCCTCTTCTTTCCCCCTCCTCTCTACCACATCCCAAACCTCCCTTCCCCTCCCCACTCTCGCTTACTATCTCCCTCCTGCCCCCCCCCTCCCTCTCTCCTTCACAGTCCTTCTCTCCCTCCCATTGCGTTTCCTCTCTTTCCCCTCACCTTTCCCTGTCTTTCTCTCCTCTAAATCACTTTCTCTCCTCTCACTTCCCTCTCTTCCGTCCCCTACCTCCCTCGTTCTTACCTCCCCATTTTCCTGTGTCACCTCCCCCCTCCCTTTCATCTCCCACTCTTTTCCCTCACTCTCCCCTCCCCATCGCTCCCTCTCCCTCTTCCCCCAAAGGCCCTCTGTTCCAGTTCTCCTCTCTCTCTCTCTCTCTCATTCCAATTCATCGGTACCTTATTTCTCATTTCTTGCCTTTCCACCCTTCCTACCCTCTCTGTCACCCCCTCTCCTCCGTCTCCCTCCCCTTCCCTCCCCCAACCTCCCCCTCACTGTTATCACCTCGCGTCATACTTCCTCCCACCCCCCTCCATACCTTCATCCCTTCCCCCTCCCTACCTTCCTCTCATTCTCTCAGCGTCTCTCCCCCTCTCTCCCTCTCTCCCTTCCACCTTTCTCCCCTCCCACTTCCTACCTGCTTCCCTTCTCTCACCTTCGTTTTCCTTTCCTCCTTCGCTCTCTTACACCTTTTCAATCTCTTCCCCTTCCTCCTCCCTCCCTCTTTTATCCTTTTCCCTCTCCTCTCCTCGTTCTCACTCCCTTTCCACCGTCCTATTATCACTCCCTGTCATACTTCCTCCCCTCCCTCATTACTCCCTCTCTCTCACCTGCCTCCCCTTTCCTCCCACCGTCCTCTCTCACCGCCCTCCCACAACCTCACCACTTCCTTCCATTTTCTCCTACTCTTTCCTGCTCTCCGTTTTTCTGTTTTTTTTTTTCTCTTTCTCTCCTTCCTTACTCCCTTCCCACCTTGTCTCACATTTTTATCTCAACTTTCCTTCCCTCCCTCTCTCTTTTCCCTACCATTCATTCTTGCTTCCTTTTTCTCCCCTTCTCCCTCTTCCATTCTGGTCACCATTTCCTTTTCCGTCCATCTTCCCCTTGTTTCCTTTCACTCCCCTTTCCTTCTCCATTCTTCATTGCTTCCCTGTCTTTCCAACCACCAACCTGCTCCCTTCCCCATTCCCTTCTTTATCTCTCCTTCTTTCCCATTCTTCCCTCTCTTTTTGTCTTCCCTCTCCCATTCCTTTCTCCCTTCCTTTTCCCTCTCCTCTTTTCCCTCCCTCTTCCCGTCTCGTTCCTCCACCTCCCCCTCCACTCCACCTGTCCCCACATCCCTCTCTGTGATAGTTGTAGTTGTGGTTGTGATGGTGGTTGATTGTGGTTATGGTGGCTGGTGACTGGGGTGTTAGCTGCCCCCCCCCCCTCTCTCTCTCTCTCTCTCTCTCTCTCTCTCTTTCTCTCTCTCTCTCTCTCTCTCTCTCTCTCTCCCCATTAAATAATTATGAGGTAATTTCTTCATACTGCTTTCCCTTATACATCCAGCCGGTAATAACATAACCCCTTCAGTGCGATGATGCCTTTGTGCAATTTATTCTTGCTGTTTTACAGACGATTTTTTCCGCTTGGAAAGGAGTCAAAGGACTTCCGTGTTCAGTCAGTCCATGAAGGCAAAATCTGTCCCTTTCCAGTTAGAATAGTCTCTTCCAAGCTTACCCGTATAAGAATGGCTTGGAGGTGGCAAGAATGACTACAAAATACGTCGTTGGACTGAGCGGGTTAAAGCTATCAGGACATTTGAGCTAACGTACATGTTACCAAACATTTCATTACCCAGGAGGTTACTAATGAATAGAAAGCACAGCCATTGACAGTTTGAAGGAAAGACTAGATTATCATTGTCAACTTTCGACGTTGCCAAGGCAGCAGTCATGTCTTAGACTTGAACTGGGCAGTTTGAGGCCGCATACGTACACATTAGATCGCCTGGTGGTCTAATGGTTAGAACGCCCCGGCCGGAGTAACGACCTTCCGTAGGTTCGATCTCCGTGTGGTGACGGAAATTTAGTCTGTTAATGCTTCCAGGGTAAGTAGGCTGGCCATCTCTCCACTTTGACTGCGCCATCTTAGGTTGAGGCCCCTATTCTATGAAGGCACTACAGTAAATTGGGATTAGTAATTTTATTTGTAAGTGCCGGTATATACCAGACATAGGGCATACCAGTGTTTTGTACGTACCGATAATATAGTACCGTACTGTATTACTGTGTACGGGCAAAATTGGTTTTAGTTTTGTCTTAAAATCTTCCTTTTAGTACTGCTGTCTAATGTTCCTTTAAAATTCCCTTAAGAAAAGTAAGTCCTGCAGGCGGTTTCTTTTAGCTGTTTTCCTGTACGGCTGATTGGCAGGTTATCTGGAGGGTGGGGGAAAACATTGTGCTATGCTGTCCGGTTCTTAACTTCAGCAATTACGGTAAATTCCAGTACTTAACTTTATATTGGACCATCTGGAAATACCGTAAGGCCTGTGTGCTCTTTGTGTCTATCTAACTCTTTCTCTTTTTTTCAGGTAAGCCGGAGGAAGAGGTGGGAGGAGAGAGAGTCAGTTGATTTGTTATTCGTCTGATGAAAGGTATGTTTTGGCACTGACTAACTGCATACAAATTCTCTCTCTCTCTCTCTCTCTCTCTCTCTCCGCCTTCATCTTCATCACTCATATATAATCTTTGTCCCAGTCCCCGTCCCCCTCTCCCCCCTGTGCGTGTGTGTGTGTGTGTGTGTGTGTGTGTGTGTGTGTGATTCTCTTCCATGTTACCTTCCATCACTTTTCCCTCCCTTTCCTACATTCCTCTTCCTTTCTATCCACCGCATTTCCTGATTGTATTTCTCTCTTCCTCCTCCCCATAACTTCCCCTCCTGCATGTCCTCTTTCTCTCTCCTCTGTCTCACTTAACTCACCTCATTTCTCCTCCTTCTCTCCCTCCCTCCCACATTCCCTCCCCCCCTCTTTCCCCTTCCCTTCCCTTCCTCCCTGCTTACCTTGCTATATCACCCTCTCCCTTTCCCTTCCTCTCTCTCTCTCTCTCTCTCTCTCTCTCTCTCTTTCTCCTTTATCTCAGGTGCTCCTTTTATCCTCCATTCCTCCATCTCCCCTCCCTTTGGATCCCTCCATTCCCCTCTCCCTCTCTCCCCTTTCAAGCCCTCCTTACCTCCCTTCCTCATTCCACGTTCTCCTTCCCCTCCTTGCCTCACCCTGCCCCTCCTTCTCCCTCTCGGTCTTCCTCCCTCCCTTCTCCCTCTACCTCTCACTTCCCCCTTCCGTCCCTTCTCCCTCACCCCTTCACCTCTCACTTCCTCTCTCCCTTCTCCCTCCACCTCACTTCCTCCCTGCCTCCCGCACCCCTCCACCTCTCACTTCCTCTTTCCTTCCATATCTCACTTCCACCCTTCCTGCAACCTCCACCTCTCACTTCCACCCTCCCTTCTCCCTCCAACCCTCCCTCCCTCCCTCCCTATAATAACATCATTCACTACCGTACCACACAGGCCTGATGCTTCCTCCATTAATTTGACGAGAGAGAGAGAGAAAGAGAGAGAGAGAGAGGGGGGGGGGAGGAATGGTTGGGTGATCAGTCGGTTAGTTTGCACAAGTAAGTAGGTATGTAGGTAGACTGGAAAGCAGGCATGTAGGTAAGTAGGTAGGCAAATAGATAGGTAAATGGGCAGGTAGAGCAGCAGGCAGGTGAGTAGG
Source organism: Coenobita brevimanus (assembly GCF_032717465.1). NCBI lineage: Eukaryota > Metazoa > Arthropoda > Malacostraca > Decapoda > Coenobitidae > Coenobita > Coenobita brevimanus. The sequence goes on along the minus strand of NC_136954.1, from coordinate 66,930,367 downwards.
TAGGCAAGGTAGGTACTGTACTTTGGTTCGAGGATTTTTAGGTAAGTAGTTAGGTAGGCGCTTAGACGAAGGTATGTAGGTAGGCTGAGTGGAAAGTAGACAGGTGGGTAGGTAGGTGAGTGAGTGGGTAGACTAAGGTAGGTGCATACGTAAGTAGTTAGGCAGAATGGAAGGCAAGCAAGAAGGTAGGTAGATAAGGTAAGTAGTTAGAATGGAAGGTAGGTAGGTAGGTGGTTGAGTAGGGTAAGGTACCGTAAGTAGAATGTAAGGCTGGCAGGCAGGTAGGTAGGTAGGTGAGTTAGTGGACAGTGAGGGAGGGAAGCCGAAATAGTGAGAGAGGGCGGTAGTTACTTGGGAGGTGAGGGAGTTAGAGGAGGAGGAGGAGGAGGAAGGCAGAGAGGGAAGAAGGAAGGGGATACGGAGAGAGAGGGAGGGAGGGAGAAGAGAAGAGGGGGGGAGAGTAGCTAAATGAGATGGAAAAGGAGAGGGAGGGGGGGATGAAGGAAGGGGAAATGAGGGAGGGAGAGAGGAAATTAGATCTTGGATGATAAAATGAGAGAGAGAGGGAGAGAGAGAGAGAGAGAGAGAGAGGGAGAGAGAGAGAGAGAGAGAGAGAGAGAGAAATATAATACACTTAAGAGGAAATGGAGGAAGGGAAGAGGATATTAGTTTGACGAAGGAGGAATGAGGAAAAGAGAAAGAAAGGGGAAGAGGGAGAAGGATAGAGGAAATGGGAAGAAAGGAAGGAACGGGAGGAAAAAAATAAAGGAAAGAAAACAGGAGAAGGAAGAGGATAGGACAGATCAAGAATGGAAGGAAAATGAAGGAAGACTGAGAAATAAAAAGACGGAAGAAAGGAAGGAGATAAACAGGAAGAAGAATTAGTAATGGAATGGAAACAATGAGGAAAGAAGAAAAATGAAGAAGATGAAGGAAGGAGTTGAGAAAGAGGAAGAATAAAAAATAACAGGAGAGAGAATGGAAGGAACAAAGAAGTGAAAGGAGAGAATCTGGAGCCAACGGAGAAAGACGTTAACATGAAAAAGAAAGACAGAGGGAAAGGAAAGGATAAGGAAGGATATGGCGGAGATGGAAGGGAAAGGGACTCCATATATATATTGTATTCTTACTGCTACCAGACGATTTTATTCAGCTTTTATTCGGCTCCCAGGTGTAGTCCTTTCACCTTGATCCAAATTTTCTTCGTTCCTCTGCTTATTTCGTGTCGCGTAGTGGCAAGAGCAAGATAATGATGCGGTTCTACATCGTTTCCATAGCACTTCTTTATGACTGGCATCTTATTCCGGATTTAATCTGTCGTTACATCTGAGCATTATAAGATGGTGAGATGGCAATTTTAGGCCAGGTTAACATAAAAAGGGTATAGGGAAGGAGTTGCTGAAGGCTGTATTTAACCCCGTCAGTTGAGCTTAATAAAATCGTCTGGATATAGCAAGAATAAGAATAATAGCACTGAAAGAGAGAGAGAGAGAGACTAAGAGGATGCAAGGTAAACCACAGAACAACAGGTGCACATCGCCAAATCATGTAAACACGCATACATACACGTTGAGGCTTGCGAACACACACACACACACACACACACACACACACACACACACACACAGGCATTGGAGTACATTCACAGTAACCCACATACATAAATTCACGGTCTGTCTCTCTCTCTCTCTCTCTCTCTCTCTCTTTTTTGTAAATCTATCTACATATACCGTAGCCTATCTATCCTCTGTCTGTTTGTCTTTATGTGTCTTTGATACGGGTACCTCTTGACACCTCTCGATACTTTCATCTATATGGTAATTGTGTGTGTGTGTGTGTGTGTGTGTGTGTGTGTGTGTGTGTGTGTGTGTGTGTGTGAGACCGATAAAAGTGTGCGTATTTGCTCGTATATGAACCAATCCCCGGTGATTTATTTTAATACATGAAATATGCATTTCCGTGTGTGTGTGTGTGTGTGTGTGTGTGTGTGTAAATGATTTTTATATCAGCATTAATGGAATGTGCGTGTTTAGTGTGTTTGTGTGTGCCTGTCTTATTTGTGTACTAGTATTGTATTTATTTCATCGTGTGTAGTCCTGTGTATGTTTGTTAGGTATGCATATGCTCTTCATGTGTTTGTTTCTTTGGTTATACGTGAGTGGTTCAGTGTATTTGAGAGTATGTGTATACACAGGTATACGCGTAATACTTTGTGTGCATGAGTCCAAAAAGGTGAGTGCAGTGGATCCTGGGTGAGTGTGTGCGTGTGTGTTTGGATGTCTCTATACGTATACCTTATAGCTCCAGAAAGTATCGGTGCATAGCCTATTCTAGTGTGAACGCTTTGAGACCAGCGAGGGTAGGTATTGGGATGTACCAGTTGTTCCGGCCGTGTGTTGGCAGCCCTGTATTCCTGCTGGGTTGTCAGCGTTTGTGTATGGACGTACATTTTGTCGTACCCATTCCACACAGAAATCCATATAGCAGCACCCACCTATTGACCAACCCTCGCGACATGTCACAAGCTGAACGTATCTTTTTGGTAGTCGCCGGTCACACCCTGCACTGATACTTTCTGGAGATAGTGTACGTGTGAGTATACGGTATGTGTGTGTGTGTGTGTGTGTGTGTGTGTGTGTGTGTGTGTGTGTGTAGTGAGGTAATACGTGCGTATGATCACAGTTTACTGGCCTTATCAGTTGAGGTGATAGCACTGTTATATATCTCAGCCAACCTTCAGGCAGATGAGGACGGGGATGATTACAGGTGTGCTTGGTGTTACAGGTGCAGTCGGGCAAATTTCGCATACTGTATTGCCGCCGCTACTTCTCACTTAATCCCATTGCATCGGTGACGTATTTTATATACTTTATTTTTTCCTTCTGCAGACGTTTTCTTTTCGTTTTGTTTTGACTTTTGGAACTCCAGGTTTAAATATGACCTTCAATGACTTACTTTCTACTGCGGGGGCTCCTCAGGTAAATAAATTCGTTTTGGGTCTATGAATGAAATGTAAAATACGGTGTTGTAGTGAAGGAGTGAAGGATAGTTAGAGATAAAAGTACGTCTACAACTCCTCTGCGTTTATTTTACACTTAGTGCTTGTCGCTCCTTTTAACCGATTATATTATTAGAGAATCATTCACCAATATTTAAAGAGAAACATCCCTAGCGTCTCTCAGCGTTGGAGTGTTTTGCCAGCAGAGGGAACTGAGAGGAGGTGAAACATTAGCCAGATTTATATCCCTAGTTATACCTGTGGAGGTGGAAGGGACAAGTGTGTAAGAGGGCAGGTGTGGATATGACTAATTAAAGATATGTCTTATTGAAGGTACAGTCACCAAAACGAAATATACACCAAGACCCCAGCATTTGGAAACATTAGACCTGAGTTATTTTTCTCACTATATCTTGTTATCAAGTGATTCTCAATAATTAAAAACTTTGGCTGTCGAATAAATGTCAGTTGCATTAATAACTCACTAGATGATACTGTACTGTTACCGAAGGACGTGTCAAAATATTTTCATAGTTTTCAGTCTTGTTTCAAATTGTAAAGCACTGCAGGACTCGCGGTAACGCAGCACATTTGTTAACTGTGCTTTTAAACGTGAGCAGGATCAGATATGGAAGTGAACAGATGTGGGCGTGGCTGAGGACGTGAGCAGAGATAGGTATGTTAGGGCGCAGGTGTGTATGTGGCTGATTACGATGTGCTAAGGGTTAATGATAATTGTGGACTTGGGTAGGGTCACGTACGGGACTGGCCGGCCAGGTTTGCATATAGATAAGGATAGATGCGTAAGAGAGGCAGGCATGAACGAGGAGAAGTATGGATGTGGATAGGGACTATGATTCCTTCATTTTAACTTGGCCCAGATTTTCGTCCCTTAGGGGCCAACTTTACATAACCTGGTGGCAGAAAAAAACAGTACTAAAGCTATGCATCCTTTCCATAGCCTACTTTCTTCACCAGCATCATATTCTAGTTTTAATCCCAAGCTTTAATTCAGTCTTCAGGGTGGATAGATGGCAGTTTTATGCCAAGTTAGAGTAAAATGAGTATAGAATATAAAAATGGCAGATGTGGAAGTGAGATGTAGACGCAAGTATGGGCAGGTGTGGATATGGACAGAATTATGTATGGAAGAGGGGAGGGGAGGCAGGAATGTGGTGGAACGGGGTGAGACAGGCAGGTGTGAAATGTGGTGGTGGGAGGGGAAAGGCAGATGTGAGGGGGTCATGGAGTAGCTACTGTTCATAGCTAGTCCTTCCCTCCCCTACCCCTACCCTAACTTTCATCATGCTCCTCAGGCCTTCCTTCAGTCATTGTTTCTTAGGTCCTCCTTAGTTCCTTGTTTCATTCATTCTTCCCTCCTTCCTTCTTTCTGAGTCCATTCTTCTTTCCTCCTCTCTTCCTTTTTTACTCTATTCGTCTTCATTTTTTCTTTTTTCTTCTCGTCCTTCCTTGTCAGGTCTTCTTCATCCCTTTTTTTAGTTATCTAGTCTTTGCCAGACCATTCTTTCTTACTTCTTTCTCAGATCATGCTTCCTTCATCCCATCTCTTCATCCTTTCGTCATATTCCTGTCTTTTCCTTCCTCCTCCTGAGTCCTAAGTTGCATAGATATACGTGTAGATCATCTATCTATCTATCTATATACCTAGGCTGCTTCCCCCAAGGAAAGGGAGGTAGCCGAGACAGGACGACTCACTCTCCATTTACTCATCCATTCAAACACATTCATTCGCATCTTAGCCCCAAAGGGGAGAACGGACAGATCCTCACCGCATCACACCGCACAAGGGTCAACTGCGCAATGCAAGCAGTGACATCCACAGCAGGGCCCGACAGCAGAACTGGTTTACCCCTGCCACATCATAACAGACCCATCCCCTTACCCGCACCTGACCTGACTAGCTGATCAGATCATAAAATTGAATATGAATAATAAGTAATCTTAATGTAAAACTTAATTGTAAATGTCATCGTAGCGAACAGGTTAAGCAGGTGTGAAAAGCCAGGCAGATGCGAGGGGTCATGGGGTAGTTACCGGTACTGTATATAATTGATACCCTCTGCCCCTCTTCCGCCCTGCAGTATTCTTTATCCCACTCTTCCCTCAGCATTAATCTCTCTCTCTCTCTCTCTCTCTCTCTCTCTCTCTCTCTCTCTCTCTCTCTCTCTCTCCTTCCTTCCTTCTTCACTTTTTTCTCAGTTCTCTCTCTCTCTCTCTCTCTCTCTCTCTCTCTCTCTCTCTCTCTCTCTCTCTCACCGTGGCCTAAGTGTAAGAGGACTGAGGTTTATGGCGTCATGAAGCCGTTTGGTAGGATATACCGTGAGGATATAACCGGATAATATAACGGGACGAGGTAACGACGTGGTATAACGGAACAAAGTAACAGGAGGATATAGCGAAAGGATATAACGGGATAGTATAACGGAACAAGGATAATATAACGGCAGGATATACCGGAAGATATAAGAGAGAGGATGTACCGGAAGATATAAGAGAGGATATACCACGGAAATATAACGGAAAGATATAACATGGTATACCGGAAGATACAAGGGAGGATATACCGGGAAAATATAACAGGAGGATATACCGTGAAAATATATCAGGAAGATTTAACAGGAGGGTATACCGGGAAGATATAACGGGAGGATATACCGAGAAAATATAACGTGAGAATATACCGGGAAAATGAAGCGAGAGGATATACCAGGAGGATATAGGCCTACCAGGGAAATATAACGAGAGGATATACCGGGATGATATAACGGGAGGATATGCCAGGGAAATGTAGCGGGAGGATATACCGGAAGGATATAATAGTAAGATAAGACATAACGTGAGGATATACCTGGGAAATATACAGGGATTATGTAACGGGAGGATATACCGGGAATATATGACGGGAGGATATACTGTACCGGGAAAATATAACAGGAGGATATAGCGGGAAGATATGATTGGAAGGTATACTGGGCTAATATACCGAGATCAGAAAAGGGGATATAACATGACAGTCCTATATAAAAACGGGATTGTAATATACTGGGAAGATACAGATAAAAATTGTATAAAGGGAGGGTAAGAGCAAGAGTTAAGGAGAGAGAGAGAGAGAGAGAGACAGACAGACAGACAGACAGACAGAGACAGACAGAGAATTATTACATTTTAATTGCCACAGAGTCTAAAATTAATATCAGTTCTAAAATCCAATTTCAGCATTTCCCTCTTGACTGTTAACCACTTCAGTCCGAGGATGTTTTTTTCACCTTGGCTCCAGACGATTTAATTCACCTTAGGAGTTATTTATTTATTTATTTATTTTTTAGTCATAATCAGCTCAGGAAATAGTATTGAAGGGGAAACTGAAGGCTGTAAGTAACCCTTCCAAAATAAATAGTCTCCTGATCTGAATAAAATCGTCTGTTGATTGCCAGAATAAAATGTAACAAACGTGCCTGGGATGAAGGGGATAAAGACTATTGATAAATGGCTCGACCTGTATCGGATTATATTTTATTTATTTATCTGCGCGATGCCAGAAATTTCCCAACTCTTTCAGCTCGAAGTCGTTATTTTTATTATTTTATTCTTGGTATTTCCTACCTATTAGAACTTAGTTATTGCCCCTATCAACCTCCTTCACTACTAGGATGCCTTCAAGCTGAGTAAAATCGACAGCTTGGAGTCAGAATAAATTAGAATGACCTGGACTAAAGGAGTTGAAGCAGCCACTTATTTGTGTTGATTTGTCATCATTTGCCGGAACTAGGCCAATCACGGCATAAATAACAAGTCGTGGTTGCGTGGAATTCGGTGAGCCTTCGTTATGTGGTAAGGTTGAGTCTCCTTAGTTATTGGTCAGACTTATTTTCCATTCTGAATGCACTTGGCCATCAGCTGAACAGAGGGGTTAGGTATCTCTGACCGGTAAAAAGGTAGAAGTGCGCTGCCCCAAGCTACCGGTAAATAAACTTGTATGGAGGTAGCAATAATAGACTAAAGCGTACTATCTCATGGTCTGTCTTTTCTCGCATTTTATTCCAACCTATGTTTAGCTGAGAGTGAGTCCTAGGAGCCTGGGTGTTAATACAGAAGGGTATGTTATGATACAACAGCATGAAGAGTGAGCGATATAGGCCAGCGGGATGATGTAACGTGATAATATAGCCTATCGGGCCAGAATCTCATATATCCTCTCCAGCGAAAATCTGGAACGTGGCGCCGCACGTAAAAATAAAAGATAAAAGAACGTAGATTACGGCATAGATAACGGGGTGATTGGATGATATATAACGGAATAAGAGTGAAAAATATAATGACAAGTAAAAATGTAAATGGACAGTATAATAGGTGAGTAGTGAAGAATGCAACTAAGTTATATTTATTAAAAATAGTGAAGCATTTAACTTAATAAGTGAAAAGGTTTTTTGATAATACAGTAGTGGTTGTTGTTCTTGACCAACCTTAGTCTGTCAGGCCGAGCAGACTCATCAACCGCAGGCGAGCAACCACCCAGCAGTGTTGTCCCATACAGTGAACCAATGTTCCCATGCGACTGACAGCGCCTTACCACATCGTGGTACGGAGAATAATGTAGAGGCTTGGTTCCTGGATGGATGCAGGATATGCGTCACTACACGTATTGAACGTGGTCACTATTGCAGACTCCGCTCACCCCGTAATTTGGTTATATGGCTACCACCCAGCGTTGTGAATGGTTTGCGGGGTTACAGGAAACCATGAGGCTTGTCACTTGGTGTACAGTAGAGCCACCTGAAGTGAAAAGAAGGGTAATAAAGAGTGACAGGAAGGAAAGGGAGTAGCAGAAAGAGACAGACAGAGATAGAATGAGAAGAGGAAAGGAGTAGGCAACACAGTGTCAAGTCACTGGATGATGGTCGCCACCAATCTACCTGTACTATTGATAGTGAGGAGCATGAATAAGTAGGCCTAAGTGATGTTCCTTATTACGAGTGAAGAATATACTATACTTTAATAAAAGTGGAAATATTTATTGATAAGAGAACAGTGAAAAGAACGAATGGATAATGTCCTGGGATAACAGTAAAAAATTTAAGGGTATATGTGAAAATTTTACGAAAAACATAACGCAGTAATGATATACAATGATAATGTAGCCAGTAAAGTATTTTACGTTATAAAGAATAGGCGATACATGTTATACGTGAAAGAAATGAACTGATGAAATAACAGGATGGTATAACAGAAGGATAAATTGGGAGAGAAATAGCATGATGATTTCACGGGAGGACAGATCTAATTTTGATGATACTGATGTTCATTGAGGTGGTGTGTCGCACTGTCGGAGAGAGAGAGAGAGAGAGGGGGGGGGAGTGAAGGAAGAAAATGTAAAGAGGATGGAAAGGCTGTATTATGGATAGAGCAAAAAAGGAGAGTAATGGAAAGAGGAAGGGGATAATTTAAGGTTAGGACGGAGTTAAGCTAATTTGATGATATCGATGTTTGTTCAGGTGTTGTCTAGCAGGGTAAAACTACGAGGACAAGGGGAGGAAGGGAGTGGGAGAAAAAATTGGAGAGGGAGAGAAAGGAGGGGAGACTGGTAAGGGAAAGCGGGAGGAAGGGAGGGGAGGATATTAAGGAAAGGAGGATTAGGGAGGAGGGGAGAAGAGGAGGGAGGAAGGGGAGAAGGGAAGTAAAGAGTGAGAGGGACGAGGAGGAGGGAGTAAAAAAAAAAAAAAGTTAGAGTGGGGAAGGGAAGAAAAAGAAGGAAAGAAAAAGGAAGGAAAGAGGGGAGTAAAGAAGAAGGGAGGGCGGAAGGGAAGGGTTGAGAAAGGAGGAAAGCAGAAATAAACAGAGGAAGAGAAGAGAGAAGGCAGAGGAAAGAAGGAAGGAGAGAGAGAGAACAGAAGAGAAGGAGGAGAGTTAGGAAGGGAGAAAATGAAAGAAGGGATGGAAAGAGAGAGGAAAATAAGAAAGGAGAGTGGCTGGAGAGGAAAGAATGAGAGTTAGGAGGGTGGTACCGTGGAAAGAGAGAGAGAGAGAGAGAGAGAGAGTGTGCGCGCGCATTTGCGTTTGAGTGTACTTATCTTTAAATAGCTCTTATCAGTTGTATTTTTCAAGGACTGAGTCAGCCACTTAATATACCCATCTTAGGGGGAGAGAGAGAGAGAGAGAGAGAGAGAGTCTTCAGAACTAGCCTAACGGAATTTGCTGGCAAGTAACCTTCAGAGAATTAGAATGAAGGAAACCACTGCCTCTCAGAAGGTTAACATCTCACCAACAGAGGCGAGTCAGAGTGAAGTAACCCTCTTAGCACGATGACGCCTTGTTCTTTGTATTCTTCTTACCCTGAGACAATTTTACTCAACTTGAGAGATTTTTCGAACCGGAGGGATTAGATATTGTCTTCATCAACCATATCTCTATAGGTGGTGGACCCTGAGCTGAGTGAAGTCGTCTGTAAGCAATAAAAAGTCTACGGGCTGAAAGGGTTAAGAAAGTGTGTTTTATTCATTTCATGGGAGAGTATAGGAGACTGAGAGTTAATTTTAGCAATATTGTGTTAATTTGTGCAATATTATATCGATTACCATGGGATCCTTAATGAGCTCCATGTAAATATTCCTATAGTCGCGGCGCGCGACTCTGAGGTTGATATTATTGTGCCCTGGCAACCTACCCCTCAGCAGTGCGTCCCATTTCGTGTATAACATGAGACGCAAGTGATTCGTGTATAATATATTCGTGCATAATATTATGATTCGTGTATAACATGGTACGAAATCGGACGCATTTTTGAATGGTAGGTTGCCAGGGTACGATAATGACAACCTCAGAGTCGTGCGCCGCGACTATAGTGAGGCTTAACATGCAGGAGATTCTTGGTGGTGATGTGCATGCAGATCAAATGCGTAGCCGTCCCTAAGGCTGAAGATATCTCGGCATGGTTGGTATGCATGGCTGCGAGGTGAATATGATAATTTGGTAACGGTATGTGTGGCTCGTCTTTATGTACCGCATTTATACCAAAAATGTAATAATTGAAGTTACACCATTAGCGATCAGTCTTCGAAATTATCGGTATTTCGTTTGTTGTGTCTTAACTGTATAAACGATGTTTTCCGATTTTATATACTGATATTGCATGTGGGACACAAACCTATACTGAGCAGATTCGTGAACTGGTAAATTGCACACCCTCAGCATTTGTGAAAACCAAAATGATTTTGTAAAAGATATTATGGATATGAATTTGTACGCGCATGCTCTCATATGAGCCTTGCTGTTTCCCCAAGTTAAAGGCTTAAACTCAAATCCATGACCGACATCTGAAGTGAATGCAAGAGTTATGTCCTTGCATTTGTCCACATCCTGTTGACTCATACGAATTACCCTTACAGACACTGACACGCACACAAATATAACCATTACAGTAGAGCACTTCCCCTTTCACAGTTATCACACTCTGTACACCCCTGCCTTATTTCTACTTTCCTTTTATGGGAAGAGTTAATTCCGTCTATCACTTTCCCTTCCAGAAAGTCACACCCTGCAGTGGACTTAAAAAAGAACATTATAGTTACAGTGCGGTACAGTATTGTGTAAGAAGAATGTTGTTACCAGCACGTATTGTAACCTATGTAACTTGGTCCGTGTACGTGATATATTTCATGACTTGCTCCACTGCATATCTCTCACGCTCATCTCTTATCTCCTCCTCTTCATCCTTATCTCTCTCTTTTTCCCATGCCTTATCTCTCGGCCAACCCCTTTATCTGCGTCACGCACCAAACCCCCCCCCCTCTCTCTCTCTCTCTCTCTCCATGTTCTCTGCGTTCCACCTTTTCGTTCTTTTTTCCCCTCTCCAACATCGCATCTTTTGTCATTCCCTCTGGTCGCTTTTCCACACTTTGTATCAGTCTTTCTCTCTTTCCCCGTCCCTCTCTCAGAAATTTCTCTCTTATTTCTCTCTCCCTTGTTTCTACTCTTTATCTTTCTCTGTATTTTTTTTTCTTTTTCATTTCTCTTAATTATTCTTGTATCGTAATCTTCTCAGGTTTTTAGTTTTGCTGATTACTCGTCTAATCATTATCTCTCTCTCTCTCTCTCTCTCTCTCTCTCTCTCTCTCTCCACTCAAGGACATATTTATGTATATTGAACTGTGTACAAGCTGAAGTGTTTTATTTTTTCTTTACACAACTAGCTTGTTCTCAGGTTTCTCTCTCTCTCTCTCTCTCTCTCTCTCTCTCTCCACCCAAGGACGTATTTAAGTACATTGAACTGTGTACAAGCTGAAGTGTTTTCTTTTTTTCTTTACACAACTAACTCGCTTGTTCTCAGGTCTCTCTCTCTCTCTCTCTCTCTCTCTCTCTCTCTCTCTCTCTCTCTCTCTCTCTCTCTCTTATCGTCTTATTTGTTTTCCCTTCTTTTTCCTTTCCCTCTCTCTCTTCATGCTTCTTTACCACCCTTCATTCTCACTTAGCTCCATTTTATCATCCTTTCTCGTTTTCCTTCTTTATCATCCTCCCTTCTTCCCTTTGGTTCGTGGCTCATCTTTCTCCCACTGGCAGTCCTTCTCCCTTATCGTAATCCCCCTGTCTTTCTCTCTCTCTCTCTCTCTCTCTCTCTCACACACACACACACACACACACACACACACACACACATTGATCTATAATTTGAGAGTTAAATCTTTATTAAAGCTGGACCACTTAGCAGATCTCTCTCTCTCTCTCTCTCTCTCTCTCTCTCTCTCTCTCTCTCTCTCATTGTAATCCCCTCTTCCCTTTCCCTCCCAAATCCTTCCCATATCTGTCGTCTTCCTCGTTTCCTCCCTCCTTCGTCCCCTATTCTCCCCCCTTAATTCCTCTTCCCTCCTCCTCCACATCTTCTTTTCCTTCGTACTCCTCCTCCTCTTCCCTCCTCTCTTCGCTCTCTCCTTTAACCTCCCCACTTATCCCCCTCTCCTTCTTTCCCTCCATGCTCTTCCTTCCTCTCATGCTATTCTTCACCCTTCGCCATCTCATGCATGTTTTCCATTCTTTCTTCCTTGTTTCCCTTATCTTTCCTCCTCCTCCTCCTCCTCTTCACCCTTTCCTCCGTCTCCTTTTACTTCCTCCCCTTCACTACCTCCTTATTTCTCTTGTCTTCCGTAACTACATACCTCCTGTCTCACGTTCGCTTTCTTTTCTTCCTGTATTCGTCCTCCTGTCATCCCAGTTCATTGCTTTGTTTATACCTGTATCTTGTTTTCTTCCATTTTCCTTTCCTCTGTTTCTTCTTTTTTATCTTCTCTTCTTACTCTTCTTATCTGCATTTTAATTATTTTATCTTCTTTATTTATTTTACCTGTTTATGATTTTTTCTTTTCTTCCTTCCGCATTGTGTATTTTTTTCTCTTTTCTTTCCTCTCTCTCTCTCTCTCTCTCTCTCTCTCTCTCTGCATTCTTTCCTGCCTTCCTCATGCTCTCACCTTGTTCTCTTTTCTCCTTTCGTATCGTCTTGCCTCAGTTTCTCATTTCTTTCTTCATTCTTTCCCTGCGTAATTATTTCTTTCCACACCATGTTCTTGCCCTATCTCTTCTTCAATGTTTTCCTTATCTTTCTTCCTATTTGTGTTTTTCCATTTTCCGTCCTCCTTTTCTTTATCCTTTCTTCTATATCCTTCTTTTCTTCCGTTTCCATTTCTTCCCTGCCTCCCCATTCTCCCCACCCTTTCTTCTCCCCCAGTCTCTTCCTCCCTTCCTTCCCCTTCTCTTCTCCATCCCAACCTTCTTCCCTTTCTTGCATCCTCTCTTCCCCTTCACTCCCCTTCCTATTCTTCCTCCCACTCTTCCTCCTATCCCCTCCCTCCATCTCTTCCTCCTATCCCTTCCCTCCCTCTCCCTACTGCTCTTCTATTACGGTCCTTCCCTTTTCTCCCCTCCTCCCTTTTCTCCCCTCCTTCCTATTCCTCTCCCTCCAGATCTTCTACTTCCTTCCCTCCCTTCTCTTCTCCGCTGACTTCCTTTTTCCTTATTCTCTTCTTTATTCCCATTTTCTTCTCCCTTATTCTTTTCTCCCTCATTCTTTACTCCCTCCCGTCTTTTTCCTCCTCCCTCCCTTCCCCTTCTTCGCTTCTTCCCTTCTTTTACCCCCCGTATTCCTTCTTTTCCCTCTATCCCTCCCCTTCCTTCCTAATGTTCACCCCGTTTTCCATTGTTCCTTTTTCTTCCCTCCTTCCCTCCCTTCTCTTCCCTTCTTCCCTCCCTTCTCGTGCCTCCTGCCCACTACCGTTCCCTTTTGATTTTCCCTTATCACTGTCTCTAACTCTGTACTGTATTAATCTGTGTCTATTTATTTATCCATTTCTCTCTCTCTCTCTCTCTGTCGATTTATCTATGTCTGTTTATGATATGCAGTTAAATCACTTAATAACACGTGATTCATAGATATGCCGATACCCACAAGGAAAAGGAAACACGATATATCCCGAGCGCTTCCGTGTATTCACTTCTTTAAAAATTCCCATTCCCTCCCCTTCCTTCCTCTCTCTCCCTTCCACCTCACCCTCTCCTACGAACGTGCCCAGTTCCAGATAAACCTTGAACCAAAACACACACACACACACACACACACACACACACACACACACACACACACACACACACACACACACACACACACAGCTATATAAACTCCTGCCCTTTGCTACCACGCCTTTTATTTCACCTTTTATGTCCCTTTTGCTTACTTTATGCTTTTATTTACGGTAGCTGTCTTCCTACATTCTGTCCCTTCCTTGGCACATCCTTTCTCCGCCTCCTCTTCTTCCTCCTTCTTACCATCCATTCTTTGCCTCGCCTTCCTCCTCTACCTCTTTTCGCTGGCTCTTCTTACTCCTCTTCCTCCTGTTTCTACCTTCTCACCCTCCTTTCTTTACCTCCTTTTCCTCCTCATCCTTTCTCTGCCTCCCCTTCTTACCGTCCTTCCTATGCCTTCTCGTCCTCCACTTTCTTTTTTCTTTGACTTCTCGTCCCCCTCTTGCCCCTTTTTTCTAACTTCTCTTCCTCCTTTCTTTGCCTCCACTTCCTTTTTTCTTTGCCTCTTCTTCCTCCTATTCCTCCTTTCTTTGCCTCCACTTCCTTTTTTCTTTGCCTCTTCCTCCTCCTCTTCCTTCTTTCTTTGCCTCTTCTCCCTCCCTTTCCCCTTGCCTTTCCTGCTGCCATGCCTAGTCCCAGATAAACCCTGAGCCAACACACACGCACTGTATCAACTCCTACCCTTTCCTTACTCACATTTTATTTCCGTTTTTTATATCACGTTGCCTTGCTTTATGTGTTTTCATTTGGCCACGTTCCTCTTGTCCATTCCTCTTCCTTGACGCTGTTCTCCCTTTTCTCTTCCTCTTCTGCCATGACACTGTTCCTTCTTCCTCTTCCTCCTCATCCTTCTTCTCCGTGACACTTCCTCTCTCTTTGTCTTCTTCCTTTCGTGTCCTCGTCTTACTTCATTTTGAACCTCTTCCTTGACATGCTGCCTCCTTTCTCCTCCCGCTTTTTCTTATTACTCTGCCTCCTCTTCCTCCTTTCTCTGTCTCATCTTCCTCCTTTCTCTGCCCTCTCTTCGCCCTTTCTCTGCTTCGTCATCTTCCTTTCTCGGCCCTATCTTCCTCCTTTCTCTTCTTCCCGTTTCTCCTTTCTGTGCCTCCCCATCCTACTTTCTTTGTCTCCCCTTTCTCCTTGCTCTGCCTCCTCTTCCTCCTTTCTCAGTCTTCTCTTCCTCCATTCTCTGCCTCCTCTTCCTCCTTTCTCTGCCTCCTCTTCCTTCTTTGTCTGCCTCCTCTTCCTCCCTTCTCTGCCCCCTCATCCCCCAGTCATTTCTTCCTCTTCATTCATTCTCTCTCTTCCTCCATTCTTTTCCTCTTTCTTTGAACTTCCTCCTCCATTGTTCGTCACAGGTACTCTCTTCTGTTTCAACGTTCACTGTTCATATTCCTTTCTGCCTCCATTCTTTTCTTCCTCCCGCCCTCCCCTTTTCCCCATCCCTCTCCTTCTCTCCCGTAACTACTTCCCTTCCCTTTCCATCCTTTCCCTTCCATTCCCTTCCCAATTCCTTCTTCCCTCCCATCCTCCTTCCTTTAACCCCTCCCCCTCCCCCATCCCCCATCAACCCTCCTCCTCCTGTTCACCTCTCCCCTTTCGTGTGACCGTCCCAAGTCCAAGATAAACCCGGAACACACACACACACACACACACACACACACACACACACACACACACACACACACACACACACACACACACACACACACACACACACACACACACACACACACACACACACACACACACACACACACACACACACACACACACACACACACACACACACACACACACACACACACACACACACACACACACACACACACACACACACACACACACACACACACACACACTATACAAACATATCCTCGACTTGGTACCCTACCTTTTTCTTTCGTGTTTGTATCTCGTTTGTTTGCTTAATGTGTTTTTCTTCCTCCGTCTTCCGCTTCCTCCTCCTTGACACTCTTCCTCTTCTTTGTCTTCATTCTCTTTTTCTTCGACTCTCTTCTTCCTCTTCCTTCTTTTGTACCCAATTTTCTCCTTCCACGCTCCTCTTTCTCCTTTTTTTCGTTATTTTCCTCTTCCTCCTCCTCTTCCTTTTCCTCTTCCTCTTCCTCCTTCTCTTTCTTACTCTTTTATTTCATGTTGTGTTTGCTTTATTTGTTTGTGTGGCTTGCTTTGTTTGTTTTAGGGCGATATTTCCATTTACCTCGAAGGGAGAGAGAGAGAGAGAGAGAGAGAGAGAGAGAGAGAGAGAGAACGTGAAATTATGCATGTGGGTTACTGTGAATGTGCTCCTGTGTGTGTGTGTGTGTGTGTGTGTGTGTGTGTGTGTGTGTGTGTGTGTGTGTGTGTGTGTCCTTATCTTTAAAGTGCTCTTATCGGTCGCATTTTTTAAAGGCTGTGTCAGGCTGTAATATCACCAGCATCTTGAAATACGGTACTTTGTCACGTATTTCTTTGAAGACTTTTAACTTCCACACCGCGTACCGTGAGAGAGAGAGAGAGTGAGAGAGAGGTGCCTGTGTGTGTGTGTCTGTCTGTCTGTCTGTGTATCCCTGGAGTTACAATCAGGATCCTATTTCCAGTTTTTCTCCACCCTACCTGCCCAGCAAGGCAACATGGTATACGATAGCCGCTCTTGTCTCTTATTATGGTTTTAATGTTCCTAATTTTATCCGATTTGTGTTTTATTATTATTATTATTATTATTATTATTATTATTATTATTATTTTATGTTTATTACCAAAACGAGTATTATATTTTTCCCCTGCCGTGGTCATGAGGTTACTTTTTTTATACTGTATTTATTTTTTTATTTTTATTGTATCATTATTGTTTCCTTGTTTACCACAGGACTGGCCAATATCATGGTCCCATTTTCTTCTCGGTTCCCTGTCTCCCTGTTTTATATTCTTAACAGTCTTCAGTTTTCTTTGTTACATCGTTGGCCTCTCCGTCTCGTGCCCTGAGTGGTGCTGAGGAAACCCAAGCCGTGGGGCACAATTGAAGCGGCTGCTGGTTGAGTCCATTTACACAACGACATTTTTCCTCCTGTTCTTGCTACCACCGAACTTTTTTTTTCTTTATGGTGGTATCTTGGAGGAGCTTAATGGACAGTGTTTGTGACCCCATATATCAAAAAAGTGTCAAGGTGTCCCAAAAGTTAGAGAAAATTGTCTTGGAGGTAGTAAGAATATGATAAAAAAGAAGAAGTCATAATTGTGAAGGGGTTTGCAGTACCGACCTTGGAGATACCGTACTAGGAGCGAGTGTACAGTGTGGCTACAACCTTGGTAACAACCCAGAGTAAGCCTGGTAACAAGAATAGAATGAAGTGCTTAGCCTCTTCAACTCAGTGACGTCAACTTTACGCATTTTTCGCCATATCTTGACCATTGTATTCAGATCAGGACATGTTATTCGAACTGGAGGGGTTATACTTAGCCTTCACGTACTCACTTCAGTATGATAAAGCCTTCTTCGTCTGATTGCAGCATAAATAAGATTACCTGAAGTCATCCTTGTGCATTAACCCCTTAGTGTGAGGACGTATTTTTATTATTATTATTATTATTGTTATTATTAGCAGTAGACGATTTAATCCAACTGGAGGAGATTATACACCCATCATTAATCCATTCAGTACGAGAGGCCGGTCCTACCGCTGAATAAAATCGTCTGGATTCGAGATAGCAGAAACAAAACACAAACTCTCGGTACGTCGTCGTGGTGAATTAGTTAACAATTAAGGGATGGCGAACCGGGAATCCCCCTACCCTTTAAATTGCCCTTACCCTTTATATTGATGCTAAAAACTTTAAATGACCTTCTCCACCGCCTCTTTCTTACCTCCTTCTCATCCACCTCTCTTTCTTACCTCCTTCTCTTCCACCTCTCTTTCCTCTCCTTCTCTTCCACCTCTCGTCTCTCTTTCTTTCTCTTTCCTCTCCTTCTCTTCCACCTCTCGTCTCTCTCTCTTTCCTCTCCTTCTCTTCCACACTCCATCTTATCCATACCATTTTCTCTTCTTCCCTGCATCCTCCTTGATCTCCACCTCCCTCTCTTCCGTCCATCTTTCCTTTCATCTCGCCTTCCTTCACCTCCATCTGTTTCCTGCATCTTTATCCCTTCCCTCCATCTTTATCTCTTCCCTCCTTTCTCCCCTTTTTACTTCCGCATTCCTCCTTCGTTTCTTCCCTCCTTTCTTCTCCTCTTCGTGCTCATTTTCCCCGTTTCTTTCATTTCTTCCCTTCTTTCATTTTAACCTGTTCAGTGTGTTTACGTCCTCAGTTTTATTTGTGAGGCCTCTAGACGATTTTATTCAGTGTAGGGGAGGCTTCAGATTGAGGGGATGGGGTTGATAGCGCTTTCATTAACCCTTTTAGTCCGATGACTTGTTTCATTATTTGCTCTTACTATTTCCAGCAGATTAATTCAGCATAATGACAGACATCTAGTAGTAAAGGGATTAATGAAAACTATCGGTATATCCAAAATCTTCTGTTCAGAAAGTCTCGCCGAAGCCCAAAGAAAGCGTCTGGATTATTATTATTTTTTTTTAATGCAAGGAAGAAGGAACCAAAGGCAGGTAGTAAGAATAAACTAAAAATGCCATGGAACTGAAGTAGCCAGTAAATCCCTGCATTACTAGGGAACTACTGAAGTGAGTAAAATCCCTGGTGGGGGCAAGAATAAAACAGATAAACCACCACATCAAAGGTACGGGATAAAAATTTGGCTGCGAAATTACTATCCATGCCATTTTTTTTTTTCGGCTAATTCCAGACGATTTCATTCAGCTAAAGAGACCCCTAAAGCAGACAAGGGGTTCAGAATTCGTAGTCAGAATTAATAGTCTGGCCGAGAGTTAAGTGATTATTATTATTATTTTTTTTAGGCAACTCCAGACGATTTTATTCAGCTAAAGAGACCCCTAAAGCAGGCAAGGGGTTCAGAATTCGTAGTCAGAATTAATAGTCTGGGCGAGAGTTAAGTGATTATTATTATTATTATTTTTTTTAGGCAACTCCAGACGATTTTATCCATCCCAGACAAAGCCGCCTTCACTGGTGTGGTCGGTGTACTACCACGTCCTCTTCAGTACCCCCCGTCCTCTCTCTCTCTCTCTCTCTCTCTCACATTCAGGTCTCCCCTCCGTATATACTATCTCCACTCACTCTTTCATCTTCCCTCCTTTCTCTCCCTCAGTCACTTCTTATCACTCTCTCATTCACTCTCCTTATCTTTCCCCCTCTCTCTCTTTTCTTCCTATCTTCCAGACTTTCCTCTTTCTTCAGTGAGCTCACAAATTTTCTTCTCTTTTTCCTTTTCCGGTAACGTCTTTCTTATTATTGTTGTTCCTTTTTTTCTTTTTCTCCTCCTCCTCCTCTCTCTCTCTCTCTCTCTCTCTCTCTCTCTCTCTCTCTCTCTCTCTCTCTCTCACCGTCTTTCCTTCTTCCTGCTCTCTCTTCTTCAGTTCCCATCACTTTCTAGGCCTAATTGCATTTTCTTCACCACTCCCTTCACTGCAATACTTCCTTTCCTCCTCTCCTTCCCTCTTTGTATCCTCCCCCCTCTCACCTTCCCTCCCTTTCTCCATCCCTCCTTACCTCTCCATTTCCTCCATCTCTCTGTATCTCTCCAGTTCCTCCCTCTTTCCCTTTCTACCTTCATCTCCATTTTCTCCCACCTTCCCTCCCTTCCTCCATCTCTCTACTGTATATCCTTCCTCCTCTCACTTCCCTCTCCCCCCCCCCTCCTCCGCGTGTTCCTCAAGGGGCCTTGTGATTGTGGGGAGCGCTGCCCCCTCGTCCCTGTGGTCTTATAATTGCATTTTTCCTACCCTTACCTTTACTTCCTCTCTCTCTCTCTCTCTCTCTCTCTCTCCCCTTCCTTATTTTTCTCCTTTATTTTTCCTACCTTATCATATTTTTTCTAGCTTATTTTTCCGTACCTTATTTTTCTCCTACCTTATTTTTCTTCTTTTTTCTACCTTATTTTTCTCCCGCCTTACTTTTTTCTGCCTTTTTTCCACCCTATTTTTCTCATGCCTTATTTTTTCCTACCTGTTTTTTTTTTTTTTTGTCCTACTTTGTTTTTCTCTTATCATTTTCTAGCGGTTCCTTATTTTTCTCGTATGTTGTTATTCTCATGCAGTACCTTATTTTCCCTCTAATTTATTGTTTTTTTTTTTTCGTATTACCTCTTTCTAATACTATCCTGTTATTTCTCTGTTTTTCTCCTTTATGCCCTCTGCCTTATATTCCTCTTGCTTTATTGTTATTTGTTTTACGTACCGGTACTTTATTTCTTCCTACCGGTACCTTATTTTTCCCGTACCTGGTTTTCCTCCTGTGTTATTTTTCGTACTTCACATTCCTTACTTTATTGTTCATTCATTTCTTGCGTAATTTTTCTGTAACCGGTACCATATTTTCCCTTACCTTACAATAATTTTCTGCTGCCTTACTTCTCATCTGCCTTATTTTACTGCTACCTTGTTTTTTCCTATTTTTTCCTCCAGTCAAGCTTATTGCTCATGGTACCATTTTTCTCTCCAGCGGTACCATATTTCTCTCCTATGGAACCATTTTCTCTACTACGGTACCTTATTTCTCTCTTACTGTACCCTTTTCTCTCCTACGGTACCATATCCATCTCCTACGGTACGTTATTTTTCTCCTACCTTATTTTTCACCTGGGCGTGTAGAGGAGCCAAGGCGAAGAAGAAATACCTTAGCTGTTCTCTGGGCTGCATCACAGAACTAAGAAACAGAATGTGCCTACCCCTTTCTACTTTCCTTCATTTTTCCATTCCTCCATCCTTCTTTCCTTCCTTCTTCCATCCCGTTGCACCTTCCTTCCCTCCTTCTTCCATCCCGGTGCACCTTCCTTCCTTCCTTCTTCCATCCCGTTGCACCTTCCTTCCTTTCTTCTTCCATCTCTTTGCTCCTTCCTTCCTTCTTCCATCCTTTTGCACCTTCCTCCCTTCATTCTTCCATCTCTTTGCTCCTTCATTCATTCTTCCATCTCTTTGCACCTTCCTTCATTCATTCATCCATTCCTTTGCACCTTCCTTCTTTCGTTCTTTCATACCTTAGCACCTTCCTTCCTTCATTCTTCCATCCCTTTGCACCTTCCTTCATTCATTCATCCATCCCTTTGCACCTTCTTTCCTTCATTCATTCTTCCATCCCTTTGGACCTTCCTCCCTTCAGTCTTCCATTTCTCTCTCTTTTTCATTCCTTCCTCTTCTTCCAATTACATCTTTATTTTTTGTTTGTGCTTCATCTCCATTTCGTTCCACATTTTCCTTCTTTTGTTCTTGTTCTCTTATTTTTTTTCTTATCTCCATCATCTCTTTCTTTCCTTCCCTCCACCTTTTTCCTTTATTCCCTGTTCTAATTTCTTTCTCTTCAGTTTCTTTCCCCTATGCCTTCTTCCCTTTCATTTTCATTTTTTTCTGCTTTGTTCTTCCCCTCATTCTGTCATTCTTCTCCATCTTTTTCTTTCCGCTTTTCCTTTTCGTCTTTCAGTTTTTCATTCCATCTCTTTTCTCCTGTACTTTATCATCACTCTGTCTGTCTGTCTGTCTGTCTGTCTATCTGTCTGTCTGTCTGTCTGTCTGTCTGTCTCTCTCTCTCTCTCTCTCTCTCTCATAGCTCACCTGTCCCGATTCCTTTCTCTCTCTCTCTCTCTCTCCCTCTCCTCCCCCCATCTTTCCTGCCCATATCTCTCACCCCAACTTTTGCCAGAGATCAAAGTACTGTTTCCTCTCTCTCTCTCTCTCTCTCTCTCTCTCTCTCTCTCTCTCTCTCTCTCTCTCTCTCTCTCGTCAGATAACTTAGTAAAGATCATAAGGGCTGTGTGTATCCATGTACCGATAAAGCTCTTTCCCTTCTCTCTTCCTTCCCTCTCATCTGTATCATCCACTCTCCCACAGTTTAAGATTCCACCCTTCTTCTTTCTCCCTCTTCCTTCTCACTCCCCTCCTCTCTCTTCCTTCTCACTCCCCTCTCCCCCCTTTCCTCCTCCCCCACTTCCCGTCTCCTCGACCCCTCCTTGTGTTATGAGGGAGATTGTTTTTAGCAATTTGTAAAATGATTGTTCTCTTCTCTTCCCTACCTCCCCTTGCATCCTTCTTTCCTTCTTTTCTGACCTCTTTCCTCTCTTCCTTCCCTCCCTTCTCTCCACTTCCTTCCTTTCCTCCTTCCTCTTCTTTCCATACCTGTACCTCTTCCTCTCCTCTCGTCTCCTTATTCCCTCTCTCTTCCTCTCTTCTCTCTTCCCTCCGTTAATCCCTTTCTTCCTTCTGTTCCTTTCCTTCCACCCTTCCTTACTCCTGTTTATCTTCCCTCCCGACCTCTTCTTTTTCTTCTACCATCGATTCCATCCTCTTCTTTCCTTCCTTCCTTCCTTCCTTTTCATCACTCCTCCTCCCTATTGCCTCATTTTCTCCCTTTATCCTTACTATCCTTTTCTTCTATCCACTTAATTTTTCTCTATTTGTCTTCATTCAGTCTTCCTCTTCGTCTTTCTCCCATCCTTCTTTGTCTTTTTCTTTACCTCTCTCCATCCCTCCATGTCTTTCTCCTTTTCTTCATTCTCCCTTCCTTCGCTCTTCTGTTTTGTGTTTATATTTTCTGCCTTTCTTTTTGTCCTTCCTCTTGCCTTCCTTCATCCTCTTCCTTCCTTCCTTCTCTCTTTCCCTCCTTCCTCCTTCTCTCACAATTTTTCTCGTATCCTTTGGTCTTCTTTTTCCCCTTCCTTTTCTCGCTCTTTCACTTGTTCCTCTTTCCTTCACTCTCTTCCTCTACCCTTCTGCCTCCCCTCTCTCTTGCCCGCCTTCCTCCTCCCCCGGTGTCTCTCTCTCTCTCTCTCTCTCTCTCTCTCTCTCTCTCTCTCTCTCCCCCATCCCTCCTTGCCTCCATCCTAATCAAGAGTCAGGAAGCTTGCTGGGGAAATCTCATTTAGTTCTTAAGAGTTGGGAGGGAAGGAGGGAAATATGATGGATGGAGATGGAGGGAAGGAAATGGAGGGAAGTAGAGGAGAGGAAAGGAGATGGAGGGAAGTAAAGGAGAGGGAAAGAGATGGACGTAAGTAGAGGAGAGGGAGAGATGGAAGGAAGTAGGGGAGAGGGAGAGATGGAAGGAAGTAGAGAAGAGGGAAAGATATGGAGGGAAGTATAGGAGAGGGAAAGAGATGGAGGGAAGTAGAGGAGAGGGAAAGAGGGTGAAGGAGAGAGGGGGAGAATGATGAGGGGAAGGAATATGATGGCTGATGATGAGAAAGAAAAAAGTGGAAAAATGAGAGGAAGAGAAGGAAAGAGGAAGATGGAGAGAGAGAGAGAGAGAGAGAATTA
>NC_136954.1:66899908-66904908 GCF_032717465.1 Coenobita brevimanus | reverse complement strand
ATTAAGTTAATGTTTTTTTTTTCCACATTATATGCAACCTAATCGTAATCGTTTCATTCGTATATAAAGGCTTCAAAACGCTTTCATGTGTTGCTCTTGGTCACCTAATGGCGGCTCTCCACGCCGCTAGATCCCTGACAGTCGCCTTATTCATTCCCTGTCCCTGAGGTCACACTATGACCTCGTCCCATGTCTTTTTAGGGCTGCCGCTCGCAGCCCTACCGACGTTCATATTTCTCACTTTCCGCACCCATTTCTCACCGTCCATCCTTCCAACATGTCTAGACCCTTCCTCTATCACACCAATACATTCCAGTCCTATACTTCCTCTCAATTCTTCAATCATTATCCAAGCCACCCCAGGCCTCGCATCCAAGAACATACTACACATTCATCTAATCATTGTCATTTCTGTACGTTTGAGCCTGCGAATATCCTCTTCCTGTACTGCCCGTGTCTCGCTTCCTTACATCATTACACTCCAAACATGCCGAATACAAAGATCCTTTAGCATGGAAGGAAAGTCCTCTCAGTATCAGGAGAGGCAACAGCTCTCTGAACTTCCAGCAACCACTCATTACCGTAGCCACAGAACTAGCTCCAGCCCCACCTCCAGCACATAAAAAGTCCCCCAGATAGCAAAAGTCCTCCACACACTCGAGAGAGACTCCATAAAAGAGAGAAAATGATAGAGTATCAGGAAAAATTGAAAGATGAGTGGAACGCAGTGAAAGATCGGGAAAATGGCAGCGTGGAGGAGGAATGGCAGTTGTTTAAGAGTGCTGTGGTGGGGAATGCAGAAGAGGTGTGTGGTGTGAGACGTGTGGGTGGTGGTGTAAGAAAAGGAAGTGAATGGTGGTGCGAGGAAGTAAGTATGGCTGTGGCTGAGAAGAGACGTGCATATGAAGTGTGGCTGCAGAGGAAGGATGAGATGTCATATGAAAGGTATAAGGAGAAGAGGAATAGAGCGAGAAGGGCTGTGCGTGATGCTAAAGTGGCAGCAGAGAGAGGTGGGGTAGGCGGCTGACAGAGAATTTTCAGCAGAATAAGAAAATGTTTTGGAAGGAGGTGAAAAGGGTGCGACAGGGAGAGTCTGGGAAGGAAGAACGAGTAAAAGCAGAGGATGGAAGGATGTTAATTGAGATGGATGCAGTAAGGAAGAGATGGGCAGAGTATTTTGAAAGATTGTTAAATGTAGAGGAGGAAAGGGTGGCTGAGATTGTGGCGGATGGAAGGGTGCAAGGAATAAATGTGTTGGGAGAGTTGAATGATTCTTTGATCACGAAGGAGGAAGTGGAGAAGGCAGTAAAGGAGATGAAAACAGGGAAAGCTGCAGGTATGGATGGGTGTGCTGTGGAATGCCTGAAGGATGGTGGAGTGATTATTGTTGACTGGTTAGTAAGATTGTTGAATGTGTGCTTTGAGAAAGGTATGGTGCCAATTGACTGGGCAAGTGCTTGTGTGGTCCCGTTGTATAAAGGCAAGGGTGATAAGTATGAATGTACTAGCTTTAGGGGTATAAGTCTGTTGTGTGTGGTAGGTAAGGTGTATGGTAGAGTGTTAATTATGAGAGTTAGAGAGGGTACAGAGGGAGTGATTAGTGATGAGCAGTGTGGCTTTAGGAGAGGGAGGGGATGCGTTGATCAGGTGTTTGCTGTGAGACAAGTGTGTGAAAAGTATTTAGCGAAAGGCAAGGATGTGTTTTGGGCATTTATGGATTTAGAGAAAGCGTATGATAGAATTGATAGGGAGGCTTTGTGGACTGTTTTAAGATTGTATGGACTTGATGGTAGGTTACTAAAAGGGGTGAAAAGTTTTTATGTAAATAGTAGAGCGTGTGTAAGAGTGGGAAATGCTGTGAGCGATTGGTTTCCCGTGAGAGTGGGGCTGCGACAGGGATGTGTGATGTCGCCTTGGTTGTTTAATATTTACATGGATGGTGTTGTAAGGGAGGTGAATGCAAGAGTTTTAGGTGGTCTGAGTCTGGTAAATGTTGATGGAGGAGAGTGGAATCTGAAGCAGCTGCTGTTTGCAGATGATACTGCACTGGTGACTGATTCAGAGGAGAGATTGAGACAGTTGGTAGAGGAGTTTGGAAGGGTGTGTGAAAGGAGGAAATTGAAAGTAAATGAGAATAAGAGTAAAGTGATGAAGTGTGCGAGGTTGATAGATGGTAGGGGGATGAATATAGTTTTGAATGGTGAGTTGCTTGAGGAGGTAGATTGTTTTAAATATCTAGGGTCACATGTTGCTGTGGATGGAAGAATAGATGCAGAAGTGAAGTTTAGAATAAATGAAGTAGGAAAGGTGCTGGGAGGAATGAAAAAAGTGTTTAAATGTCGTTCGCTTAGAATGGATGTAAAGAGAAGGCTGTATGAGGGTGTTGTGGTACCGACTGCATTATATGGGTCTGAAACATGGAATATGGGTGTAGCAGAGAGGAAAAGTTTGAATGTAATGGAGATGAGATGTCTGAGGAGTATGTGTGGAGTGACGCGTATGGATCGGGTCCGAAATGATGAAGTGCGAAGGAGAACTGGAGTTGTTCGGGAGATGGCTGGTAGAGTTGAGCAGAGGGTGTTGCAATGGTTTGGGCATATGGAGAGAATGGATAATGAGCGATTGGTGAAAAAGATAACTAGATCTGATGTGAGAGGTGTAAGGCTGAGAGGAAGACCACGAATAGGATGGATGGACAGTGTGAAGAGAGCGCTGGATGCGAGAGGGATGTCTGTTGAGCAAGGAAGAGTGGCTGTGCGTGACAGAAATAAATGGAGAGAAATTGTGAATGAATAAGTGATGACGCAGCCCTGAGGGGATATTCTCCCGCATTTGGTCTGAGTAGCTAGTCAGGTCAGGTGCGGGTAAGGGGATGGGTCTGTTATGATGTGGCAGGGGTAAACCAGTTCTGCTGTCGGGCCCTGCTGCGGATGTCACTGATTGCATTGCCCAGTTGACCCTTGTGCGGTGTGGTGCGGTGAGGATCTGTCCGTTCTCCCCTTTGGGGCTAAGATGCGAATGAATGTGTTTGAATGGATGAGTAAATGGAGAGTGAGTCGTCCTGTCTCGGCTACCTCCCTTTCCTTGGGGGAAGCAGCCTAGGTATATAGATAGATATAGATCTCTACATGCTTTCTCCGACACAGCGCACACACGAAACGAGCACCATTTCGCAGTCTACCTCTCATACCACTACATCTCTTTTGCGCCCAGTTATCACAAGCACCGCAAAAGATGGAGTTACATCCCACACCCTTGTGGCACAGTGCACACGGCCACACTCCCTCTGCTTTGACAGTACCGCCACCAACCCTAGATATCATGACTTTAGTTTTTATCCGCATTTACACTCAAACCATTGTCCCCCATTCCGTCTCTTCATTTCTTAAAATCATTTTTCCTGCTCCCTTTCATTCTATCAGTTAACACCAAGTCATTAGTATACAATATACCTACAATATATATATATATATATATATATATATATATATATATATATATATATATATATATATATATATATATATATATATATATATGTGTATGTGTATGTGTATAAAGGCAGTCCTTCATTACCGTTGGGATTGTAGGGTTCCGAGGTTAGGTTACAGAATTCTAGACGACCGAGCTATTCGCTTAGTATCATTGTTCCTCCGGCTACTTACGGAAAATTCGAATCATCGCACAGAAGTATGTTTCTCTTACTAGTACATCATATCACCAGGGTGAGAGAGAGAGAGAGAGAGAGAGAGAGAGAGAGAGAGAGAGAGAGAGAGAGAGAGAGGCCTATTTGGTGGCGTTTTCAGTGCTACTGGTACCACTATGTGTTGAAATAGTGTGTGTGTGTGTGTGTGTGTGTGTGTGTGTGTGTGTGTGTGTTAGCAGTGGTGTGACGGAGGTTTTTGCGTGCATGTGTTAGCTTGTTTAGTGGGTGGAGGCTGGGAGTGTTTTAACCGGATGGTTGTTTTTATTGAGGCATTATGCTGGAATTGTATATGGTTCTGTGATTGTGTGTGTGTGTGTGTGTGTGTGTGTGTGTGTACAGTAGTAGTAGTAATAGTAGTAGTAGTAGTAGTTGTTGTTGTTGTTGTAGTAGTAATAGTGGTAGTAGTGGTGGTGTTGGTAGTAGTATAGCACAATATTCTATGTTATATTTGTTGCTCTCGACCCTCAGCTGGTATGTTTGAGCCAGGTAGACGAAGTCGACGATCATTATTTTTGTATGAAATGTGTCTGTCTGTGTCGAATACTCAAATCTCAGAAAGTATTGATTGTAGAAGGAAAAGTTATTAATGAAAGTTGTTTAGAGTCACAGGTAGACGAAATCGATTGTAGATGGAAACGTTATTAACAAAAGTTGTTTAGAGCCACAACTTGAGTTCACATGTCACTCAGCCAGCATTGGGAGTCGTCCAGGATGGATACGTAATAGTCAGGCTTTCATCTAACTATTATTACAGTCTACCTGGCTCACAGATGACGGGTAGTCTCGTACTTTTTAGTTTTGTCCCATATACATTGATTATTCAGTGTTTTTATCGTATACTTAAATAATATTTTCAAGTGTTTGTATTACTTTAACGTCTATTACGACGATGTTATACTACTACTACTACTACTACTACTGCTACCACTATTATTATTATTATTATTGTTGTTGTTGTTGTTATTATTATTACCAGTTTCTAGCAGGTTTGCGTGTACTTTTGATGAAGGACTTGTTTTATTTTAGTGTGATGTTGGCTTTCTTTGTTGTTGCTGTTACTAATTGTTGTTATTATAATTACAATTATCATTATTATTATTATTATTATTATTATTATTAATACTGATATGAAGGACAAGAACATTTTTTCACGTAGGTATTAAGTTCCGTATTAACATTTTAAAAAACACGTAAAAATACATATTAGAGCCAGTTAGATGTTACTTAGAAAGCCCTGTTATATACTGTACTGAACGGTATGTCAGTTTTGTATCATTTTGTAGTTCCAGATTGT
>NC_136954.1:66874908-66897408 GCF_032717465.1 Coenobita brevimanus | reverse complement strand
TGGATTGGAAAATGTAAGCATGAACGGGTGGAATGAAGAAAAGACAAAAGAGAGACTTGTAATAAGGTATGAGTTTGATTTAAAAAAAAAAAATCTAAGGAAGACAAGGAGAAAAAAGATGAAAAAGAAGATAGGAAAAAAAAAAAGGAAAGTGAGAGGTGTGACTTTAGCGAGGGAAGAATGAATATAGAAGAGAGTGAAATAGAATGAAGGAGACGAGATGGAGAAAATAAAGAAAAGGAAAGCATGAAAAATGAAGAGATGTTGAAAGAAAAGAAGGAATGAGGGTGTAAATGAAAAATTAGAGTGAGAGAGAGACGATGGATG
This sequence comes from Coenobita brevimanus, assembly GCF_032717465.1. Lineage (NCBI taxonomy): Eukaryota > Metazoa > Arthropoda > Malacostraca > Decapoda > Coenobitidae > Coenobita > Coenobita brevimanus. The sequence continues at coordinate 66,897,081 of NC_136954.1, read as the reverse complement.
AAAATTTGATCAAAGGAGAGAAAGGAAGACAATAGAATGAAATATTGTAGCGAAGAAGAAACGAATGAGAAATAGAGATGGTTGAAAGGAGGGAAAGAAAAGGAAAGAACTGTGGAAGAAAAGAAGCAAATGAAGGAAAGGAGGGAGGAAAAAATGGAGACAGGTGGAACGAAAAATATTGGAGAGAAGGAGAGAGAAGGAAAGTATATTGCTCCATAGTGGTAGTGGGGAGGGAGGGAGGGAGAGAGGAGGGGAAGACCGATGGAGGAAGCATTTAGGACGGAAGAGAAAGGTGAAGGGGAGGAGGGTGGAGCAGTGAAGAGAAAAATAGAGAGAGAAGGAAGGATACAAAGACTGAGGAGAGAGAGAGAAAGAGAGAGAGTCAAGATGATAGTAAATAGCGTATAGATGGATAGACCAGTTAGCCCCTTCAGTCAGAGAACGTCCTCCTTGTTTTATTCCTGCCTCCTCCAGACGATTTCATTCAGCATAGAAGAGACATCAAACTGGAGGGATTAGTGCCGTAATCAACCCTTTCACACCTAGATTTCGTTCCAAGGCTGAATAAAATCGTCTGACGGTGGCAAAAATTCAAGTAACGGCATAATATTGGAACATTTGATATACACAGAATCTAAAATAGGGCCGTAAAGAATATTCATCCCTAGAGAGGGTCCAAGTCGAGCCGAAACTGTTAAATGCACACAGTAAAGGCAGACTATGTGGGCTTATGTATTTCTTCCATCAGAATAATTCACAACACTCCGAAAATAAGACACACGGATTCTTTGCCTTGGTACGGTCTGGTGGGGCTGTGTGTGTGTGTGTGTGTGTGAAAGAGAGTGTGAGTGAGTGAGAAAGAGAGAAAAACACCTTAGACAGAATGATCCAACTGCAAGAGATAATGACTGTGAGTTAGCGTGAGAGAAAAGTCAAACAAGAGAGACAAAGAGAGGAATAGAGAGAGGGGGGGAGAGAGAAAGAGAGAGAGAATGGTTCCAGTGTTGCCAGGGTCTGCAAACACCCCCCACCCTCTCCTTGTAGCGTAGCCAACCCTGTGCCTTCACCTTGGTAACTCTGATTTTTGGGGCCTCCTTCGCTTCCTTCCTTTATTGTTACTTCCTCTCTCTCTCTCTCTCTCTCTCTCTCTCTCTATCTATCTATCTATCTATCTATCTATAGGTATATACCGTATACTGTATGTGTACTGTATCCTCCCTTCCCTTCACCCCCTCCCACATTTCCTTCCCATCCCTTCCCTCTCATTCTTTTTTTCTTGAATACGCCCTCCCCTTTGTTTTTTTCTTTTTCTTCCTTCCTTCCTTCATGCCTGTCTGCCTGCCTTGTTTCCATCATTCCCCCCTCCCCTCTCGTCTCCCTGCCTCTCTCTTTCCCGCCCTTCTCAGCCAGGCATGAAGGCATGTGATGCAACTGATGTTCGAAACCTTGTGCACCTCTCATCTATCTATCTCCAGCCGTCTATCACTTTATCTATCTGGCTATCTCTGTATGTATTTATGAATGTGCTTATGTATATGTGTCTTCATTTATCTATAATTTGTTTTGTCTATCTTTGCCTCCTCCTATTAAACTGTATGTCCTACCTGACTGCTTATATCTGTTTATCTGTTTAACTATCTTTTTCTGTTGGACTGACAATCTGTTTCCATCTATCCACCTACCTGTCTGCTAATGTTGCCTGCCTATCTATACCGGTGTTTATTTATCTGCATATTTATACGGTATATACTGTATGTCGACCTCTGTCTGTTTTTCTGCTTCTCAGGGGATCTGATGTCTCTGCCACACAGTGTCTCTCTGTCTCTCTGTCTCTCTGTCTGTTTTTGTGTCTGATAATACTGTATATCTACCTGCTGTTTATTTGACCATCCATCTGTGCTTTTATGTGCAGTAATTATTGCTGGTATGGATGTGTGTTTGTTTAATGATTAAGAGAGAGAGGGGGGAGGGATGTTCGTATATGTGTGTGTGTGGGTGGGTGTGGGTATACGTGTGTATGTGTGCAAAGGGTTTCTTAATCTAAATCCAGTATCTGTCTGTCAGTCTACCACTCTGTCCGCCTATCTTGAAGCTTGATATCTTTTTCTGTATTCCCCAGCCTTCAGTTTATCTAATCTCTGTCAGTCAGTCCCTGTCACTCAGTAGTCCATAAAGAATTTTTCTCTTATTTTTCACATAATTATCGCTGCATTTTAATTTCTTCTTGCCTTGTTCATCTCAATTCACTTTACACTTGTGACCTTTGTGTTATGTAATTCTGTCTGTCTGTCTGTCTCTGTCTCTGTCTCTGTCTCTCTCTCTCTCTCTCTCTCTCACGGACCTTGACGGGGTTCCCCTTTTACACTGAACTTTCACCTTTTTGCCTCAGCACCTATCCTCTCTCTCTCACACCTGTTTATCAGGGTGTGAAATAGAGATAGTGAGAGAGGGAGTGAGAGAGGAGAGGGAAGGTGGGAGTGTATGTGAGAGTGGAGAGAAGGGAGAGTGAATTGAGAAGGGTGTGTGTGTGTGTGTGTGTGTGTGTGTGTGTGTGTGTGTGTGTGTGTGTGTGTGTGTGACGGAGGGGGGAGGATGGGCGAAAGAAGAGGGAAGTGACAAAGAAGAGGGCAAAGAGGAATGATAGTGCTTATGTTTATTGCTGAGAGAGAGAGAGAGAGAGAGAGAGAGAGAGAGAGAGAGAGAGAGAGAGAGAGAAGGTTGATGAATATTTTGTTCGGGTAGGCTATGGTGTGTGTGTGTGTGTGTGTGTGTGTGTGTGTGTGTGTGTGTGTGTGGACTGATATGGATATAGAGTATGTGCTTAATCCATACTTCCTCGTTTGTGTGTGTGTGTGTGTGTGTGTGTGTGTGTGTGTGTGTGTAGTGACATTTAGATTTGAAAGCGTGGCACAGATGAGGCCATAGATGTAGATGTGTGTGTGTGTGTGTGTGTGTGTGTGTGTGTGTGTGTGTGTGTGTGTGTGTGTGTGTGTGTACCGACATTCAGATCTGAATAGGTGGCACAGATGAGTCCATAGATTTGTGTGTGTGTGTGTTTTGACGTTTAGATCTAAATAGGTGACAGATGAGGCCGTAGATTTGTGTGTGTGTGTGTGTGTGTGTGTGTGTGTGTGTGTGTGTGTGTGTGTGTGTGTGTGTGTGTGTGTGTGTTTTGACGTTTAGATCTAAATAGGTGACAGATGAGGCCGTAGATTTGTGTGTGTGTGTGTGTGTGTGTTTGTTTTCTGACGTTCAGATATGAATAGGTGATCGATGAGGCCATAGATTGAGTGTGTGTGTGTGTGTGTGTGTGTGTGTGTGTGTGTGTGTGTGTGTGTGTGTGTGTGTGTGTTTACCGACGTTCAGATATGAATAGGTGACCGATGAGGCCATAGATGTTTGTGTGTGTGTGTGTGTGTGTGTGTGTGTGTGTGTGTGTGTGTGTGTGTACTGACATTTAGATCTGAATTGGTGACACTTATTAGGCCATAGATTTGTGTGTGTGTGACATTTAGATATGCTGATTTACACACAGCACAGATGAGGTCAGAGATGTGTCAGGTCAGGATTAATGCTGATTTATGTGTATCTCTTAGCGAATGTGTGCACATGTGTGTAGACTCACTTCCACGTACGCGACACCATTATCGTCGTCATCGTCATGGTTATTATCGTGGTTATCATCGTCACCATTATTATATTTGCCATTGTTATTATTTTTACGTTCATCATCATCATCATCATCATCATCATCATCATCATCATATCCTAAACCTGTTCCCCCACTAGTTACCTAACGATTTTATTACACCTTCGGGACACCCTTTTTTATGGCTACATCTAACCCTTGGACGTGGAGTTAAAGGCAAAAACCCTCTTTAGCTGAAGAAGATTGTCTGAAGGTTACAGGATGAAAAAAAAATCACCATATACAGAAATGATAAATTGGATGGGTAGTAAGCAGAATTAAGAACATGAAGTATTAGCCCTTTAACTGGTATACCTCTTTCAATCTGCCTTGGCCTAAAATTAGTCTTTCCATCTTGAATACTTAGTTGTAACTAGGGATTAACACTAGAATATGTTACTAGTTAACGAAGAATTACTGTAGAAAGAATGTAAAGCACTAGGAATGAAAAAGGGATTAACACTCTAATATGATGCTAGTTACGAAGATTTACTGAGGAAAGAATGTAGAGTACTAAGAATAAACAGGGTATTAACACTAAAATATGATGCTTGTTAGTAGTTACGAAGAAAGGCTATGGAAAGAATGTAGAGCAGTAGCAGTGTCTTTATATAAACTGAAAAAGGACGAAAATCTGGGCAAAGTTAAAGTAAAAACAGTAAAGTATTTATCTTGACTGAAAATTGTTTGGCGTCATTGTTAGTACAAATCTTATCTTTACTGGTAGCAGCCAAGGATTATTCGAGATAGCGCAGTCTTGTATATTTTAACAGGTGGAAATTCTCCTAGCCCGAACAATCTCTTTCGGTTGTAGCCCATATAAAAATACCCAAAGCTGATGAATATACAGTATACATAATCTTAAGTCTACACCCAGCTATACTTGCATACACGCCCACCTAACACACACATTTCGTTCATGCACACTCTCAACATACTGTACACCCATGCATAGTTTAGTATGTGTATCCTCGTATACCATATACATACAAAAAATAAAGTACGTACATATTGGGACGTACACACACACACACACACACACACACACACACACACACACACACACACACACACACACACACACACATTTACATATACCCACACTTACTGCATTGAGGTGAAGGGCAGAGCAGAATTTGGATGTGTGTGTGTGTGTGTGTGTGTGTGTGTGTGTGTGTGTGTGTGTGTGTGTGAGAGAGAGAGAGAGAGAGAGAGATTCATGTGATGAAGTAGAGACAATTATGAGAGGTGGGCAGCTGGAATGGCTCATGAGAGAGAGAGAGAGAGAAAGAGAGAGAGAGACAGCTGCACTCCGTCTACCTCACCAACTCGTGTATGTGCGCGTGTACGTTTGTGTGCGTTATGTGTCCGCTTCCCACCTGCTGTTTGTCTGTTTGTCTGTCTGTGTGTGTTTTTCAGTCCTTTTGTACGGGTTAGGCTTTTTATATGTGGTTTAAATCGGTATGAGTGTGTGTGTGTGTGTGTGTGTGTGTGTGTGTGTGTGTGTGTGTGTGTGTGTGTGTGTGTCTGTCTGTCTGTCTATGTGAGAATGAATGAATGATTATGTGCCATGCATGCCGGTGTTGGCGATTGTGTGTGTGTGTGTGTGTGTGTGGGTGTGTGTGTGTGTGTGTCCACGTATGTGAGTGTTGGTGATTGTATGCGAATGTGTCCCTTTGTGTGGTGTATCTGTATAGCCTTCACTGTGTATTGTTGTCAGATGGATGGTGTAAAGTATGCATGTACATAAATGCTTCTGATTCATTAGCATTGAAGTACGTGCAGCGTATATGTCAGCACTGCAGGTTGTTTATTGTAGATCTCTCTCACTTACGTAAGGGAAAGAGGGATAGGGTCCTGATGATGGTGATGGTGATTAAGATAACTGCATTAGGATGATGATGGAGGTGATTGTATTATGATGATGATTATTTTATGTACGGTGTGTAGCTAGATACTTTGCTATGAGCCCTTTCACTGTGATGACATGACTGTTCCTACTCTCCAGACGATTTTATTCAGCTTAGAGAGTTTTCAGACTTTAGGATTTACATATTATGCATTGGTATCATTCGTAAACCCCCTCATTACCAGCCGCCTTCCCTAAACTTAATGAAATCGTCTGGAGTAAGCAAAACTTAAATGAAAATTAATTCCCTATGCTGAAGAGTTTAATTAATATGCATAGCCATTAATTTTTTGAATGGCGTCTGTTTGTCAGTGCTTGTAGTTGTTTGTGTGTATTAATTGTATTTGACGGTGTGTGTATACGAGTGTTTGTGTATCGCTGTTGTTATTTGCAAGTCATTGTTTGTGTGCAACCATTACCGGGTACGTCTAGTAATGTGACTGTATGTACGTCTGTATTTATGTATGTTGAGGTATATGCATGTAAGAATACGTGTATGTAAGTTGTTTATTTGTGTGTGTGTGTGTGTGTGTGTGTGTGTGTGTGTGTGTGTGTGTGTGTGTGTGTGTGTGTGTGTGTGTGTGTGTGTGTGTGTGTGTATCAAGACAGGGACAACATGTATCCCTCAAGGGCTGTATCGAGGCCATCTGGTTCCGACGTACACATATATTGAGTCTGATCTACCTGTTGTGTGTGTGTGTGTGTGTGTGTGTGTGAGAGAGAGAGAGAGAGCTCTTACTCGTATTCTTTTCTTAGTGTGTAGCCTGCTGAATGTCCATGTTGTGTGTGTGCGTGTGTAAGTGTATATTTGTGTATGTATGCCCTGGTATGTGCGTATCTTATCTGGTTTGTATATGATATTGTGGTAACGTGTATGTATGCATGTGTAAGTATAAATGTAGAAGTCTTTGTGTTGCCAGGTCAGTGTTTGTTTTTCTGGTGTACGTTAAGCTGTATACGTGTGCGTTTTGTGTAGGCTGTGTCTAGACGTATGTGTTTGATCAGTGGTGTGTGTGTGTGTGTGTGTGTGTGTGTGTGTGTGTGTGTGTGTGTGTGTGGTGAGGTGGATATATAATGAGTATGTGTATGGATGTATATTTGTATTTATGTGTTTGATCAGTAGGGAGTGTGTGTACAAGTGTGAGGGTGTGTGTCTGAATGTCCATGTTAGAGACCAGTGTATTTTTTAGAAGCTTGTGTGTGTGTGTGTGTGTGTGTGTGTGTGTGTGTGTGTGTGTGTGTGTGGTGGGGTGGGAGGTAAGAAGGCGGGAGGTAATAGCCCTGAGGCCATGGAGGTGTCTGCAACTTCTCTCCACCTCCCCCCTCCCTTCTCTCCTCCCCCCCCTCTCTCTCTCTCTCTCTCTCTCTCTCTCTCTCTCTCTCTCTCTCTCTCACCCTTTCCCCTTCTTCCTCTCCTTCCCCCTCCACCTTCTCTCTTTCTCTTCCTCTGCTCCTACCTCCTTCCCCTGTTTCCTTCCAACCCGTCATGTTTTCCTCTTAGTCTCCTTCATCTCCCCCACCCACCTCTCCTTCCTTCCCTTTGATCCTTCACTCCTTCTCTACTTCTCTCCCTCCATTCTTCCTTCCTTCTCTCACACCCTCCATGTCTTTTCGTCTTCCTCCATTCGTTTCCCTTCGTCTCACCCTCCTCTTCCATTTCCCTCTCCTGCCCCCCTCCTCTCCATTCTCTCTCCCTGTCCCTTTTTACACCTTCTCTTCATTACAACTTGTCTTTCCGTACCTTCTATATCCCTTCTTCACCCCTCCTCTCCCCACTTCTCTCATTCACTCCTCTCCCCCACTCTCCCCTTCACTCCTCCTCTCCCGTCCTCCCTCCTTCACCCCTCCTCGCTTCCTTCTATCTACCCTCTCTCCACCGCTCCTCCACTCTCCGTCTCCACCTTCAGCTTTCCTCCTACGTGCACATTTAACCTTTTCTTCCATCACCTTTTTTTTTCCCTCTTTCCAACCTTCTTTTTCCGCTCTCCTCACACTCTTTCTCCTCTTTCCTTTTTTTCTTCCCTCTTCCTCCTTCCTTCCCCCCTTCCTCCTACCTTCCTCCCTTCCTCCTACCTTCTCAATCCTGATAGTCATGCTTTCTCCCTTCGCTCCTCCCTTCATCCCCCCTTCCTCCTACCTTCTCAATCCTGATAGTCATGCTTTCTCCCTTCGCTCCTCCCTTCATCCCCCCCCCACCTCTCTCTCTCTCTCTCTCTCCCTCTCTCTCTCTCTCTCTCTGTCTCTCTCTCTCTCTCAGTATGTATAATCTACGTATCATCTGTATCTGTTTTATTATCTGTCTCAATCTATCTTTATTGCCTGTTCAGTTCTACCTTTCTCTCCTGCCCTCTCTCCTCCTCTCCATTCCTCCCTCCGTCCGTACGTGCCCCTTCAATATTACCATTCTGGCTTCCTCATTCCTCCCTCCGTTTCCTCCCTCCATACTCCCGACTTCATTCCTACCAACTACCAACCCTCTCAACTTGCCTTCCCCCCCCCCTCTCTCTCTCTCTCTCTCTCTCTCACTCCTTTCCTCTATCTCATTGCACTTTTCCTCCTTTTCTCTCTTTCCTCCTTGCTTTCCCACAGATTTCATTGCTGTCTCATGCCTCACCTTTCCTTCCCCACTCTCATCCTTCTTTCTTTTCCCCTTTCCTTTCTGTTTCTCTCTCTTTTCCCTCCCTCCCTTTCTCTTGCTCGCCTTACCTACCTGCCAACTCAAGCTTATCTATGCTTCCCCCGTCTCTCTCTCTCTCTCTCTCTCTCTCTCTCTCTCTCTCTCTCTCACACACACACACACACACACACACACACACACACACACACACACACACACACACACACACACACACACACACACACACACACACACACACACACACTCATTCTTTCCCTACCTTCTTGTCGCCCTCCTTCTTTGCCATCTCTTCATAGGTAGATAGATAGACGCAGATAGGTAGGTAGGTGGGTAGAGAGAGAGAGAGAGACGTAGAGTCGGTCTCACATTAATACCCAGACCACACAGACCGTACTGTTATAGCCAACCACTCCCACCAGAATTACACGATGGAGAGAGAGAGAGAGAGAGAGAGAAGCAGAACCAAGCAAGAGAGAAGAGAACGAAAGAAGCGAGCGAGACAGACAGAAAGAGGGGTGGGGGTTAAAGGACAGACAGAGACAGACGGACACAGACAGACAGACAATAAAGGAGAGTAAGACAGAGAATGAACGGATACAATATGGAACAAGGAAGAGGGAGAATAGAAGAATGAAGGGGAAGGAAGAATGAAAGAGGGAAGACGAATGAAAAAGGACGATGAATAAAAGAAAGAACAGGGAGAATGAAAGAAAAAAATAAGAGAGAATGGCAAGGAAGGGGAAGAATGAACGAAGGAATGGGAAGAACGAACGAAGGAAGAGAGAGTAAGCTAAGGAAGAGGGAGAGTAAAAAGAACGAAAGGGGAAATGAAAGAAGAAAATAAAGGGAGACAGAACGATGCTGAAGAAAAGAAGAGGAAACAGGAAGAAATACGGCCATGAAAAAAAGGCTGAATAAGAGTGAAAGAAGTGAAAATGAAAGAAGAAAAACGGAGAAGAGTGAAAATGAAAGAAGGAAGAGAAAGGAGAGTGATGATAAGCATGCAGCCCCTCCCTCCCCTAGGTAAACAAAAACTGGGAAAATAAACACCTTGCGTCACTGAAGCTGCCTGAAGGAAACTTTGCTGGAAGGTTAGGCATCAGGTGTAAATATTATTATTGTTGTAATTATTATTTTTATTATTATTATTATTATTATTATTATTATTATTATTATTATTATTGAGTGGTAGATGGGTTGAACAACCAGGCACATTATTGAAGTAGTGCCATATTCAGGTTACATTACTCTGAGTGACAAGTCAAATGAGTTCTTGTAGATTGCTCCAAGAAAATACAGTATACGAAGCCATTTTCTACGTGGGTTGCCAACAGCATAGCCCGTGAATGGACGCTTGATGATTTAGTGGGTTAAGGCGCCCTAGCCGGATGCGCCTTAGCCATAAGATATAGAGCCCAGAGGGGGGGGGTTATTGCTAACATAATGCTGTTCAGGGGAGTCCGACTGGTTCTCATTGTGTTACATGATTACTTTTATTATTTTTGTTACTTTTAGGCTACTGTTATCATTAAGAAATTTCTCATAAGGTGTTAGTAATTATAGGGGTGGATGAACGTTGAAATGTGTGTGTGTGTGTGTGTGTGTGTGTGTGTGTGTGTGTGTGTGTGTGTGTGTGTGTGTGTGTGTGTGTGTGTGTGTGTGAGTGAGTGTGTGTGTGACTGACGGTGATACATCGACTCTCCATATTTGAGAGGCTGTTCCATTTGTCGATACATTTGGAGAGAGAGAGAGAGAGAGAGAGAGAGACCCAGCTTGGCGGCGCAGACTTAATTAGAGAGAATGAGGAGAATGAGAGAAAAAGAGTAGTTGTGATAGAAAGATAGGTTGGGGGGGAGAGGTAGAAAGAGAGTGACGAAATAGAAAGGAGAGGAGGATGGAGGTGGATGGTAAGGAAGTATGGAGGAGGAGGAGGAGAAAAGGAGGAGGAGACAGATAACGAAAACAAGGAGGCAAGGAAGGTGATTAGGAAAGGAGGTGAAGGAAGGAGAGGAGAGATGAAGTAAGAAAGAGGAGAGATGAACACGAACAGGAGGAGGAAAGGAAGGAGTGAAGAGTGGAGGAGAAGGAAGGAAAGGAGCGAAAAGTGGGGGAGAAGGAGAGGAGAGGAGAGGAAAGAAAGCGAGATGATGGAATAGGAGGAGGAAGAAGAGAGGGCGTGAAGGATAATAAAAAGACGAAGAAAGAAGAAAAGGGAACAGCAGGAAAAAATTGGAGAAATGAACACGAGATTGCAGTGGAACGGAGGACAAGGAAAAAGAAAATAATTAAATGAGAAGGAGGAGGAAAAAGAAAACGTTATGAAATATATAAGAACATACCGTAACATTGGAAGAGAGAGAGAGAGAGAGAGAGAGAGGCAGGGAGGGGGGGGAAGAGGCAGTCTGGGCAGACATAGATAGGCAGGTAGACGGACGGACTGAAACAAACTCAGACCACACAAAGACACCACAATTTCGGGGTTGTCATAATTACAGAAAAGTCAATTGGTTTTGAGAGAGAGAGAGAGAGAGAGAGAGGGCAGACCAATGTTGGGGTGGTCATAATTAGAGAGAAAGGTCAGAGTGGTATTGTAGGAAGGAAGGAAAATAGGAGGGAAAGGGTTAACGTTTCTCTCTCTCTCTCTTTCTCTCTCTTTCTAAATATGTCTATCTATATCTGTGTGTGTGTATATATATATATATATATATATATATATATATATATATATATATATATATATATATATATATATATATTTATATAGATATATATATATATATTTCTTCCTCTCTCTTTTCCTTTGTGCTTTCTCTTCCTTCCTTCCTTCTATTCTCCCTTTTTCACCTCCCTTCGTACACTCTTTCTCACTCCCCCTCATGATTCCTTCCTTTTTTCCTTTCGCTCCCCCATTGTCTCTCCTACTCCATCCTCTTCTCTATTTTCCTACCCCATCATTATTTCCTTCTTACGTTCTCCTTCCTTCCTCGTCCTCCATGCCTCCTTCTTCCTTCTTCCTTTCGTTTGTAGGACGTATCTTCCCTTCCTCTCATTCTCTTTCTTCTTCCTTTCCTTAGAACATTTTCTTTTTCTCTCTCTCTCTCTCTTCTTTCTCTCCTTCCTCCTCCCCCTGTACTTCCTCCCACTCATCCTTCCACCATACTTTCTTCAAACTTTGCCACAGTACCGGTATATTTGTTTTCCCTTCATTTTTCTTTCTTCTTCCCTGTCCTCTCTCCTTCCTTCTGCTTTCATTTCAGCGCCATCGTGTATGATAAGAAAATAAGTAGGAGATAATTGAAGAAAAGTGAAGGAAAGAGTGAAAGGAAGAAGGAAGTTAAGGAAAAGAAGGAAATAGTGAAGGAAATGAGGGAAGATAAGGAAGTAGTGAAGGGAAGGAAGAAAACGAAGGAAGATAAGGAATGAAGGAAGTGAAGGAGAGGGTGAGAAAACTGAAAGCAAAAGGGAAGGACAACTCTTAATTCACTGTCAGTCTGTACCCAAGTTAGTTTTTGCTCCATGGTCTCTCCTTTCCCCCCCCCCCTTCTCTCTCTCTCTCTCCTTCTTAGCTCGTTCCAGACTTTCCTTCGTTAATTTGCCCGGTAATGACAACAAGGAGAGAGAGAGAGAGAGAGAGAGAGAGAGAGAGAGAGAGAGCTAAGTGGAATATCTTGCATCAACATACAGGCCACACTTACATTAATGCTACAGACCTTATACAGTAGTCCCAACGAGAGATAGGGAGGGGGGGGGTAATCTCTGTAACATCTCACATTAACACACAGGCCACGACACCTACAGACCTTACACAGTAGCTCCAACAAGGCAGTCGCTAAGAGACGGGGGGCCACATCAGTATACATCAGCAACACAGATATACCTTTCCATGTGTAGCTAATGATTCGGCCGTAATATTACAACCTATTCTTTTATTACCTAAGTTTTACTCCTGTGGTCGTGTTTAATCTCAGTGCTGACAATTGTGGAAAGCCCCCCATTTTAGGACGATACTTTATGATGTATATGATGAAGGAATTAATGAACTTTGTGTATCGTTGCTGACTACATTCTTTAATGTGAGATGCAGGCTGATCACATCTAACATTTACAGGTGTTTGATAAATGACCATGAATTATTAAGGGCTTGGTTGCAACATCAAACAAACTGTTTAATAATACTGCCATAAGACGGTCCAGTGGCAGGTAAATTCGCATGCAGGTAGCATGCAGATTAAAATAGACGCAGAAAATTGTCAGTCGATATTTACGAATTAAAAATATATGGTGAAGAAAGCTGAGAGAGAGAGAGAGAGAGAGAGAGAGAGAGAGAGAGAGAGAGAGAGAGAGAGAGGGGGGGGGGAATAGCGTTGTTGTTTGTGTTGAATAACCATGGTCTGTCTGGCCGAGCAGACTCATCAACCACAGGCAAGTAGCCGCCCCTGTAGAGCCGTCCTATGCAGTTAGCGATGTTCCCCTGCGGTAGATAGCGCCTCGCCATAACGAGGCATGGGGCAGTGTGTGGAGGTTTGGTTCCCGGATGGTTGCCGCATTTGCGTCTCCACTTAGGTAACAGGGGCACCATTGTAGGCTCCGCATCAACACGTTATATATTTGGTTATCACCCTGCGTTGGAAATGTCTTCGTGGGTTTCAGAAAACCATTAGGCTTGTCACTCAGTGTAGAGGCACGATGTGGAAGGAAAAGTAGCCTAATAAAAATTGAAAAGAAGGTTGGGAGAAATGGAAGAGAGGTCAGACACAGAAAAGGGATGATAAATCTGAAGGAAGAAGTAGGCAGCACAACATCAAGTAAGTGGATGATGGTCGCCACCATGGGGGTGGAGGTATTCCTGCATTCTATACCAATATCCAAATCACGTTCGTTTGTACATAACCAGTACCATCCTGTGAAGGTCAGTTGTGGCTCGTGCTGGGAACCTGTTGGTAACGAGGTCACCAGCATCACACACACACACACACACACACACACACACACACACACACACACACACACACACACACACACACACACACACACACACACACACACACACACACACACACACACACACACACACACACACACACACACACACACACACACACACACACACACACACACACACACACACACACACACACACACACACACACACACACACACACACACACACACACACACACACACACACACACACACACACACACACACACACACACACACACACACACACACACACACACACACACACACACACACACACACACACACACACACACACACACACACACACACACACACACACACACACACACACACACACACACACACACACACACACACACACACACACACACACACACACACACACACACACACACACACACACACACACACACACACACACACACACACACACACACACACACACACACACACACACACACACACACACACACACACACACACACACACACACACACACACACACACACACACACCGCCTGGGGATACACCATCTGGAATTTACGGTAACTCGCGAATTTTTAGTGATCATTTCTTTCAGACAACATCAGTCGGGTTTACCTCATTTCGGATACATACTGAGTAGGCCTAATGTTTACAGTATTTTATTGATAACATGGTAGCCTATGATATTTAAATGTGTGTGTGTGTGTGTGTGTGTGTGTGTGTGGTATTAGTTATTCCAGGGAACTGAAGGGAAGCACTACTATATTCTGCATTTAATTATTAGCTCGAAAGTACGATCTCTATTATATGCTAAGCTGTAACAAGAGATCCGAATATGCGTCAATTGCTTAGGATATGATGTTAAGCCATAGAATTGCTTGTAGAAAGAAAATATGCAAAGTTAAGACGTGTTTTTTTTTTTTAATTATGTGAAGCCGTAGTATTGTCTGCTGAAGGAAAATATGCTAAGTTAAAAGTGTTGGAACTGTTTCTTATTATTCATTGTGTTTCGAAATGAGGAGGGTGTTGCAAGGGTGTTTTTGTACTAGTGTGGGATTGTGGCCGCCCGACCGTCCAGCAGGTGTGATGCAACCTACCTCATACCTCACGACGTACAGTGCAAAGGATGATGATGTAGGTTTCGTAGGTCTCCTCTCTCTCTCTCTCTCTCTCTCTCTCTCTCTCTCTCGTAATTACAGAGCCTGGAAAACCTACCCTACTGACGTCAGTACACCAGTCACGAGAAATTGTGTAGAAATGCGTAAGATATTGGGCATGAATTACATCCATACATTAAGATAATTATAATAACGATAATAATAATAGTAATAAAAAACTAATAATAATGTTAATGATGATGATGATTAGCATAACACATGTCGCACATTGCACTCTAATACCTACTTCCGCAGTTAGGAAAGAAGGGATTTCTCACACAGGATTAGAATAGTACGGTATGTTGGAACTGATGAGCTTTGGTATTCCAATTATACAACCTTGACTCCGATCCAGCCGCCGGAGTGTTGGTTCCATCCAGACTCAGCCAGATTGACTTGCAGCGCGGTGGTGGGATGAGTGTGTAGAAACCGCAGTTAAGGAGAACAGAAGGCTTTTCCGGGAATGGAAAAGGTGTGGTAACGGAGAGGAATACTTGGCTGCCAAGAGTAGGGCTAGAAGGGAGGTACGGTATACAGGGCAAACCCAGTCTCAGACACTTTTACTGGGTAAGCCAAATAGCCTTGAAAGGATGAATATGGTGTTTAAGGTGGCAGATCAGATGAAGAGGGAAAAGAGGGATATCATAGGTGATCAGTGTGTGAAGAATAATGAAGGAAAGGTAGTTATGGACAGTGAGGATATTAAGGCAGCCTGGAGAGAGCATTTTAGCCGGTTGCTGAATGAGGGGTTTGATTGGAACAGGAAAAGTTGGAGTCAGCAGTTCCAGTGTTTGGCCCATGGCCTTTGATGGATGCTGCCACTGTTGGTAGGGCAATAGACAGGATGCAGTTGCGAAAGGTGGCAGGTGTGTCTGGGTTGACTGCTGAAATGTTGAAGAATCTTAGGAGATATAGGAGTGGGTTTAGTTATTGGTGTGAAAAATACAATTATATATGAGTGTGTTGTCCTAGATGACTGGCTGAAAAGTGTGATTGTAAATGTGTACAAGGGGAAGGGTGATGCCCTGGAAAGAGGGTATTATAGTGGCATAATACTTTTGGACAAGATTATGAAGGTAATGGAGAGAGCCCTGGAAGGTATGATTAGGGATTTGGGTTTATGGCAGACAAAGGGACCACTGATTCCATATTCAATATCCGACAGCTTCAGGAAAAATATATGGGAAAGAAAAGGGATCAGTAATTTGCTTTTATTGATTCGGAGAAGGCCTTTTACAGTCGGGGGAGGGGGGGGATGAAGTAGATGATGAGAAAGCTTGAGATCGAAGAATGGATGGTTAGAGAGGTTTCTGGCTATATATGTGTGTGCTAGCACTCATGTGAGAGTGAATGGAGATTTAAAAGATGATTTTTCCTTGAATGCTGGCCTACATCAGGGGTCAGTCTTGAGCCCTTTATTGTTTGTCGTGGTGCTTGAAGCTCTCTCACGTGACTTCAGAAATGAACTTCCATGGGAAATGTGGTATGCTGATGACTTAATGTTGACTGCAGAGACTGAAAGGGAGGCGGGGGAAAGATTTAGGGAGTGGAGAGACGGAATGAGGCACAAAGGTTGAGAGTAAAGGCGGATAAAACAGAAGCGATAATATCTTGGGCTGCTGACTGTACTGTGAAAGCAGAGGGAGAGGGGCCATGTTCGGTTTCTCACAAGAGTATGGGCAGTTACTCCATCTTGATCAGTGTTTGTGATAAGTGAGTGCATAAGAGATGTAATGGTATTAGAATACAAAGTCGCGAGATAATGCAGATTTCGTGTGTTCGATGTGTCGAGGAGAGCATGTAGAGATTGTCAGGCGTGAAAGGATTGATCTTGCTGGTGAGTCTCTTGAGTGTGTGGAAGAGTTTCGTTATCCGGGGTACATGTTATGTGCTGAAGTTGGGGATAGAGCTAACTCTGTGGCTAGGGGAGTGGATGAAGTTCAAGGAGCTGTTGCCACTCCTGATATTGCCAGAGCTCTCCCTCCGTTCTAAGGGATCTTTGTATGCGTCGTGTGTTAGGAGTGTGATGCTGTATGGTGGTGAGACCTGGGCAGTTAAAGAGGATATTCGTTGGCTCAAACGTACAGAAGCGACAATGATTAGATGGATGTGTAGTGGGTTCTTGAATGCGAGGCCAGGGGGGCAAGATTTACGATTGAAGAGTTGAGAGAAAGGAAGAGACTGGAGTGTATTGGTGTTGTGATGGGGAGGGGTAGATTGGGATGGCTTGGGCATGTGGAGAGGATGGAGAATGACGATTGAGTGCGGAAAGTGAGTAGTGTGAACGACGTCGGGGGTAGGGTTGCGAGAGGCAGACCGAAAAAGATCTGGGACAAGGTCATAGAGAGTGACCTTAGGGATAAGGGACTGAATAGGGAGGCTGCCAGAGATCGAGCAGCGCGAGGAGCTGCCATTAGGTGACCAAGGCCTACTCATGCCAGTATAGTGGAGCTTGTATAAAGGATACGATCATTGCAACACACACAGGCGGGCGCACACAAAATGAGATTGATCCCGTGGTCCAAAAAGTTTAAGGGTGGATGGCCAGCGTGCTTCCCTTGTTGGCAGTACGTAGTAGAAAAACCTGGAGTCAGTCACCTTTGGAGTTCAAACCACACAGGCACATGTAAGGCCTTGGGCAGGTGGCAAGTCCGCCACTCCGACCACGCATCACAGAGCCACACAGTGAGCCAGAGCGCAGGCAGGTATACATAGAGGTTCTTGGCCGGTTTTTTAAGGATAAGTTATGAGATGGAAGGATGGAATGTTGAGGTGTATGAGTGAGTGGTATGAGCTGGAGAGAGGGCAACATGATGACGGAAAAAAAGTGACATGGAAGTGATTTGTTTGTGGGTATCCATTCTAGGTTTTTGGCTGGCATCTAGGTGTTGTCTCTCTCTCTCTCTCTCTGTATACAGTATATATATATATATATATATATATATATATATATATATATATATATATATTGGAGTGTCCATCGCAGTGAATTGTAATCAGAAATAATTTTGTATAGTCACATATTATCTCTCTAATTTCTTCCAGTACGTTAATACCATCTTCTAATTTGTTCTTTCTACCTTCGAGCTATGATATTCAGCTCAGCAAGGACTTTGTGACTCGAGGGATAGTTGATGACATTTAAACCGTCATACCATTCCTACCACGGAGTATTTTTTTTTTTTTTTCGGGGAAGGGGGGGGGGAGATCAGGAAAAACCTTTTCTTCGGGTTGAATATTCACTCTGGTATGATTATGAAATGTTTATTAGCTGTGTGATGGTAGATAAAAGTATACCATCCATCATCCAATCCTACATTGCCCCATGAGGAGCGTGGGAGCCCGGGGCTAGGCAGTTGGTCTCGACATTTAAGATGAGAGTGACCAGCCTCACTCATCCTCGAGTGCCATTAGATGAGCAATCAACCCCAACCACCCCTTGGATATAAACCTTCACCGGCTCAATCCGACTGGAGCACAGGAATTACCCACTAAACCACCAGGTGCCAAAATTTGGCTATATGGTTACCACCCAGCGTAGTAAATGGTTTCCTGGTGTACAGGAAACCATTTGGCTTGTCACTCAGTGTAGAGTCACCCACAGTCAGTAGGAAAAGGAAAGAATGAAGGAAAGACGGTAGAGTGAGTGTAAAGTCATCCGTAGGCAGAAGGACAAGGAAAGAATGAAGGAAAGAAAGACAGAAGAGGATGGAAAGAAAGAAAGATGGACGAGAGGAAAGGGCAGACACCCGAGAGCAGCTTACACAAAGAATTTTTTTTGCTTGACTCCAAAACTTAAGAAACTGGGATGCATTTCCGCCGGTTAAGCATGCTCCCTAACACCCCTTTCGTACCAGTTTATTTCTGTAAGTGATGTATCAGTGGTGTTTGGTATGTTGCGACTTTGTGTATTCTATGTCGATAGTGAAGGGACACCAATAAAATGCAAGCAGTCAATATGGTATACCATGCAAAAATAAGCTACAAAAAAACAGCAAGGTGTAGTATGCATAAATAAGATACAGGAAAAAAAAAATATGGTGCAGTACACATTAATAAGTTATATATAGGAAAACAATGTGGTTTAGTACATTATAATAAGCTACAGCAAAATAGTATAGTATAGCATGCAAACGAAATCGCTGAGGAAGAGGCAATAGGTAGTCTCTCATGCAGACGAGAATACGGCCCTTTCTGACTATGATACTTCTCCAAGTATCTACTGTACTCCCTTGCCGTGTGGTGGGTAACGTGCCGTACTCACAATTATGCGACCTTGAGTTTGAATCTCTGGTCCAGTAATCCTTCCTTTACGATGACACTTTGTTTGGTATACTTGTTACGTGTAGACGATTTTATATGGGTTTAGGGACACTTCCAACTGGAGGGGTTTGATGTAGCCTTCATCACCTTTTCACTGCCGGGGGTTCAGTTTTAAGTTGAAGAAAAGCGCCTGGCAGTAACGAGAATAAACTAGAAATTATGTCTTCTGGGTGAAGAGGTTAAAGTGAGCATGAACTTAAGTGAAGAGTGTGAATATCCACCGTAGTCTGGACAGGGGGGAAGTGTTTGGTAGCGGTACAGGTGAAAGTAACAATTTAAGCTAAGACTCTTACACACAGCGCAGGCCCAAGAAAGTTTGTGAATAAAATAGTATAGAGCGTCTGTTCTAACTTTACGAAAATTCCTAACCCCTATCAACTCAAATGATGGCCAGGTGTAGTCAGATGAGAATTGGTCTGACTAACAACCAAGGAGACTCATTCCTGCCTTATAGCTAAAGGCCATCGAATTTCATGCAACCAGGACTTACAGTTAGAGTGAGTGACCCATTTCCATCAGGTGAAAACAAACCGACTACAGGGGTTGTGGGGTGGTTAGCGTGCGGTGCTGACAATTATGGGACCTTGAGTCAGAATCCCGGTAGTGAAGGTCCCACGGCTGCCTGCATTAATAGGAGGCCACAGCGTGTTTGTATTCAGCTTTTGTCCGCGCTGCAGAGGCGAAGGAAGCCGGGAATGCTGGTTGGTTTAGTGTGGTCAGTTCTGTTTGGCAGCCGTTTGTTTACCTGATCTGGCTGTCTCTGTGCGATATATGTTTACATCTGAGTTTCCAAGCATCCATCCCTTCCGTGTGTCCAACCATCTCTTTGTCAGTGTGTTTGTGTCTGTGTCTAGTATCTTTGTGTATCTGTAACTATATGCTTTCATTCAGCCATCTACCTGGCTGGCTGTTTTTATGTTTACCTGTATACAATCCATCATCCCGTCCAGCCAACTGTGAATGTATATGTCTAGCTATCCATCTGTATATGTCTGGTATCTGTCTTTCAGCCTGTACGTTTCACTTTCTTTGTCTCTCCATCTGTCTACCTGTTTACCAGTATCCATCTGCCTGCGTATCCATCCATCCCAGCATCACAATGAGGCCAGGGCGTGTTTGTATTCAGCTTTTGTCGGCGGTGCAAAGGCAGGGAATTCGGGGATGTTGGTTGATTTATTGTGGTCAGCATTGGCAAGCTGGCGAGTGTGATGTGTGGTAGTCTTTATCGATTTATCTAATATATCTATCTGCTGGCTGACACACACACACACGTGTGTGTGTGTGTGTGTGTGTGTGTGTGTCTTAATGTATTTTTTTCTGTTTATCCAGCCGTTCATCGGTCTTATCTGTACCTGTGTATCTGTTGAATACCCCCTTCCTCCCTCCCTCTCTCTCTCTCTCTCTCTCTCTGTATGTGTTTGTATGTTTGTTTGTATGTATATATATATATATATATATATATATATATATATATATATATATATATATATATATATATATATATATATATATATAAAATCCCATCCTTCTATCCAATTCAGCCATCCATCAATTTATTATCTCTATTCATGTCTATTCTTTTGTCTACCCATCCATTCATCCATCTATCCGTTTATTGCCAGACACCTAGAGTAAAATAATGCCGGATTCCATCGAGATTGGCCACTGCAAAAGCGCCTCCAAGCTCCTTTATGACCTCATATTTTCCATCCCTGTCTCACCTATCCCGCCCTCCTTCGTTTACAACATACCCTTGCATTCCGAGGACGTTTTGATACCATCTGACGAAATCATGTAACCTTGAGGAGATGGTTCATAGTGGCGAAGTCTGCTCGTATGGAGATTACTTCTAACCCGTCCACTATCAGAGGTATCCCCAGATTTAAATAAAACTGTCCAGAGATTACAAGAATATACACAGAGGTAAATGTTTTCCTAGACACCTAATCCCGCAGTTTATACGGGAACAGACGCCATGAGACGCTTAGCCGCGTGTTCCTTTCCGTAACTCAGACCTTTGAGCCTGTGGCGGATTTTTTATCCAGAATTCTGAGTTGGTCATAAGGCAGTACTGTATGAGGAAGAAAGAGTAACTTAATAAAACACATCACCAGATTACAGAGGTTAAATAAATGGCTCTTTGGAATAACTAACTGAAGTGTTTCTAGATTACTGACTCATGTCAGAAGCGAATTTCTGTTGTTGACACCACAAAAGATGGTTTCAGGCTCCTCTGTGATTAACCTACTTCCTTGTAACTTAGTGTGTAACTTCCTTTAACTTATTTATACTCCACTCCCGCCCTTCCACATCGCCTTCCCTCATTCTCTCCTCCATTTTATTCCTCCACCTCCTTCTTGGTGTGTCTTTGTTCCAGAGAGAATCAAATTGTCACCTGAAAAAATGGATTGGTACTAAGACGCAGAGGGGAAGGAAGGAATGAAGTGAATAAAAGTGATGAAAGGAAGGAGAGAGAGAGAGAGAGAGAGAGAGAGAGAGTACAGTACAGCTGCGTGAAGAAAGGAGTGAGTTATTGTTCTTTGTTGATGTAGGTTGAGTGTTATTGTTGTGATGATGATGTTATTGCTGTTATGAGTTTTTGTTAGTTTATCTTTTGTATTGTTGTTAGAGTTACCGTTGTTCTGCGTAGTTAATGTTAGTTATGAATTTTTAAAGTTGCTGGTGTTCGTCTTGTGTGTCCTTAATTTAGTGCCGTTATAAAAAAAAAATAGTGATCTTATTGTTGCAGTCATTGTTTAGTAATGTTATTGTTGTTGTGACGATTTTTGTTACGTTTGTTGTCAGTTGTTTTTTAATGTTATTGTTGTCATTGGTATTCGTGTTCATTTATGTTGGCTTTGTTGCACTTCCTGTTATTGGCATTATTACTCTTCTTTTTATTGTACTTGTGATACGTGGTGTTGTTGTGAATGCTGGTGTGTTGTCGTTGCCGTGATTGGTGTTATTTTTGTGATTGGTGTTTTTGTGATTGGTGTAATTGTAATTGTTGTGATTTAAATAGCTGCAGTTGTTGTGATTGATGTTACTGTCGGTGTTGTGATTGGTGTTGTAGTTATTAGGAGTGTTGTAGTTGTGTCGTTTTTGTAGGTGTTGTAGCGTTGAGAAGCGCTGAAGCCGCTGGAGTACAGAGGTGCCGAGAGTCAACGCCTGGTGGAGTCTGGCCGCCCTAATTAATGGTACCCGGCTGTGTTTTTGTGGTGTGTGTGTGTGTGTGTGTGTGTGTGTGTGGGTGGGTGGGAGGGTGGGTGTGTATGTGCGATAGGGTGGTGGTTATGTGTGTGTGTGTGATAGGGTGGTGGTTATGTGTGTGTGTGTGTGTGTGTGTGTGTGTGTGTGTGTGTGTGTGATAGGGTGGTGGTTTTGTGTGTATGGGGTGGGTGTGGGTGGTGTGTGTGTGTGTGAGAGAGATAAGGTGGTGTGTGTGTGTGTGTGTGTGTGTGTGTGTGTGTGTGTGTGTGTGTGTGTGATA